>NC_053390.1:631617166-631917166 GCF_905171765.1 Bufo bufo
GTCAGATGAATGTTGTAAATAACAAAAAAAAAAGTGCCAAAAAAGCTATTTCTTGTTACCTTGCCGCACTAAAAGTGTAATATAGAGCAACCGAAAATCATATGTACCCTAAACTAGTACAAACAAAACTGCCACCCTATCCCGTAGTTTCTAAAATGGGGTCACTTTTTTGGAGTTTATACTCTAGGGGTGCATCAGGGGGGCTTCAATGGGACATGGTGTCAAAAAAAAAAGTCCAGCAAAATCTGCCTTCCAAAAACCGTATGGCATTCCTTTCCTTCTGCGCCCTGCCGTGTGCCCGTACAGCAGTTTACGACCACATATGGGGTGTTTCTGTAAACTACAGAATTAGGGCCATAAATAATGAGTTTTGTTTGGCTGTTAACCCTTGCTTTGTAACTGAAAAAAAATATTAAAATGGAAAATCTGCCAAAAAAGTGAAATTTTGAAATTGTATCTCTATTTTCCATTAAATCTTGTGCAACACCTAAAGGGTTAACAAAGTTTGTAAAATCAGTTTTGAATACCTTGAGGGGTGTAGTTTCTTAGATGGGGTCACTTTTATGGAGTTTCTACTCTAGGCGTGCATCAGGGGGGCTTCAAATGGGACATGGTGTCAAAAAACCAGTCCAGCAAAATCTGTCTTCCAAAAACCATACGGCGCACCTTTCACTCTACACCCCGCTGTGTGGCCGTACAGTAGTTTACGGCCACATATGGGGTGTTTCTGTAAACGGAAGAGTCAGGGCAATAAAGATACAGTCTTGTTTGGCTGTTAACCCTTGCTTTGTTAGTGGGGTTAAAATGGAAAATTAGGCAAAAAAATGAAATTCTCAAATTTCATCCCCATTTGCCAATAACTCTTGTGCAACACCTAAAGGGTTCACAAAGTTTGTAAAATCAGTTTTGAATACCTTGAGGGGTGTAGTTTATAGAATGGGGTCATTTTTAGGCGGTTTCTATTATGTAAGCCTCGCAAAGTGACTTCAGACCTGTAGTGGTCCCTAAAAATTGGGTTTTTGTAAATTTCTGAAAAATTTCAAGATTTGCTTCTAAACTTCTAAGCCTTGTAACATCCCCAAAAAATAAAATATAATTTCCAAAATAATTCAAACATGAAGTAGACATATGAGGAATGTAAAGTCATCACAATTTTTGGGGGTATTACTATGTATTACAGAAGTAGAGAAACTGAAACTTTGAAATTTGCAAATTTTTCCACATTTTTTGTAAATTTGGTATTTTTTTATGCAAAAAAAATAATTTTTTTGACTTCTTTTTACCAGTGTCATGAAGTACAATATGTGACGAAAAAACAATCTCAGAATGGCCTGGATAAGTCAAAGTGTTTTAACCACC
The DNA here is from genome assembly GCF_905171765.1 of Bufo bufo. NCBI lineage: Eukaryota > Metazoa > Chordata > Amphibia > Anura > Bufonidae > Bufo > Bufo bufo. The sequence goes on from NC_053390.1 coordinate 631,618,526, forward strand.
TCCCGACCGCCTAACGCACGGATGCATCCGGAAGGTGGTTGATTCATTCCTCCTGGACGCATCCGTGCGTCATCTCGCGAGACGCGAGATTTCCTGTGAACGCGCGCACACAGGCGCGCGCGCTCACAGGAACGGAAGGTAAGAGAGTTGATCTCCAGCCTGCCAGCGGCGATCGTTTCCTGGCAGGCTGGAGATGTGTTTTTTTTAACCCCTAACAGGTATATTAGACGCTGTTATGATAACAGCGTCTAATATACCTGCAACCTGGTCCTCTGGTGGTCCCCTTTGTTTGGATCGACCACCAGAGGACACAGGTAGCTCAGTAAAGTAGCACCAACCACCACTACACTACACCCCCCCGTCACTTATAACCCCTTATTCACCCCAGATCACCCCATATAGACTCCCTGATCACCCCCCTGTCATTGATCACCCCCCTGTCATTGATAACCCCCTGTAAGGCTCCATTCAGAGGTCCGTATGAATTTTACGGATCCACTGATAGATGGATCGGATCCGCAAAACACATACGGACATCTGAATGGAGCCTTACAGGGGAGTGATCAATGACGGTGGTGATCACCCCATATAGACTCCCTGATCACCCCCCTGTCATTGATAACCCCCTGTAAGGCTCCATTCAGAGGTCCGTATGAATTTTACGGATCCACTGATAGATGGATCGGATCCGCAAAACACATACGGACATCTGAATGGAGCCTTACAGGGGAGTGATCAATGACTGTGGTGATCACCCCATATAGACTCCCTGATCACCCCCCTGTCATTGATCACCCCCCTGTCATTGATCACCCCCCTGTAAGGCTGCATTCAGACGTCCGTATGAATTTCACGGATCCACTGATAGATGGATCGGATCCGCAAAACACATACGGATGTCTGAATGGAGCCTTACAGTGGAGTGATCAATGACAGGGGGGTGATCAATGACAGGGGGGTGATCACCCCATATAGACTCCCTAATCATCCCCCTGTCATTGATCACCCCCCTGTAAGGCTGCATTCAGATGTCCGTATGATTTTTACGGATCCACTGATACATGGATCGGATCTGCAAAACACATACGGACATCTGAATGGAGCCTTATAGGGGGGTGATCAATGACAGGGGGGTGATCAATGACAGGGGGGTGATCACCCCATATAGACTCCCTGATTACCCCCCCAGTCATTGATCACCCCCCCTGTCATTGATCACCCCCCCTGTCATTGATCACCCCCCTGTCATTGATCACCCCCCTGTCATTGATCACCCCTCTGTAAGGCTCCATTCAGACATTTTTTTGGCCCAAGTTAGCGGAAATTATTATTTTTTTTCTTACAAAGTCTCATATTCCACTAACTTGTGTCAAAAAATAAAATCTCACATGAACTCACCATACCCCTCACGGAATCCAAATGCGTAAATTTTTTTAGATATTTATATTCCAGACTTCTTCTCACGCTTTAGGGCCCCTAGAATGCCAGGGCAGTATAAATACCCCACATGTGACCCCATTTCGGAAAGAAGACACCCCAAGGTATTCCGTGAGGGGCATATTGAGTCCATGAAAGATTGAAATTTTTGTCCCAAGTTAGCGGAAAGGGAGACTTTGTGAGAAAAAAATAAAAAAATATCAATTTCCGCTAACTTGGGCCAAAAAAAAAAAAATTCTATGAACTCGCCATGCCCCTCATTGAATATCTTGGGGTGTCTTCTTTCCAAAATGGGGTCACATGTGGGGTATTTATACTGCCCTGGCATTCTAGGGGCCCCAAAGCGTGAGAAGAAGTCTGGTATCCAAATGTCTAAAAATGCCCTCCTAAAAGGAATTTGGGCACCTTTGCGCATCTAGGCTGAAAAAAAGTGTCACACATCTGGTATCGCCGTACTCAGGAGAAGTTGGGGAATGTGTTTTGGGGTGTCATTTTACATATACCCATGCTGGGTGAGAGAAATATCTTGGTCAAATGCCAACTTTGTATAAAAAAATGGGAAAAGTTGTCTTTTGCCAAGATATTTCTCTCACCCAGCATGGGTATATGTAAAATGACACCCCAAAACACATTGCCCAACTTCTCCTGAATACGGAGATACCACATGTGTGACACTTTTTTGCAGCCTAGGTGGGCAAAGGGGCCCACATTCCAAAGAGCACCTTTCGGATTTCACCAGCCATTTTCTACAGAATTTGATTTCAAACTCCTTACCACACATTTGGGCCCCTAGAATGCCAGGGCAGTATAACTACCCCACAAGTGACCCCATTTTGGAAAGAAGACATCCCAAGGTATTCGCTGATGGGCATAGTGAGTTCATGGAAGTTTTTATTTTTTGTCACAAGTTAGTGGAATATGAGACTTTGTAAGAAAAAAAAAAAATCATCATTTTCCACTAACTTGTGACAAAAAATAAAAAATTCTAGGAACTCACTATGCCCATCAGCGAATACCTTAGGGTGTCTACTTTCCGAAATGGGGTCATTTGTGGGGTGTTTGTACTGTCTGGGCATTGTAAAACCTCAGGAAACATGACAGGTGCTCAGAAAGTCAGAGCTGCTTCAAAAAGCGGAAATTCACATTTTTGTACCATAGTTTGTAAACGCTATAACTTTTACCCAAACCATTTTTTTTTTACCTAAACATTTTTTTTTTATCAAAGACATGTAGAACAATAAATTTTGAGCAAAATTTATATATGGATCTCGTTTTTTTGCAAAATTTTACAACTGAAAGTGAAAAATGTAATTTTTTTGAAAAAAAATCGTTAAATTTCGATTAATAACAAAAAAAGTAAAAATGTCAGCAGCAATAAAATACCACCAAATGAAAGCTCTATTAGTGAGAAGAAAAGGAGGTAAAATTCATTTGGGTGGTAAGTTGCATGACCGAGCAATAAACGGTGAAAGTAGTGTAGGTCAGAAGTGTAAAAAGTGGCCTGGTCTTTCAGGGTGTTTAAGCCATGGGGGCTGAGGTGGTTAAAGTTATAAGCACTTAAAGTGACACTGGTCAGATTTGCAAAAAATGGCCAAGTCCTTAAGGTGAAATAGGGCTGAGTCCTTAAGGGGTTAATCCCTGTTACGTCCCCTATCAGGGGACGTGTATATGGAATCGATTTTAGGAACCGGGAGATGTAAAAAGATGCTTGGTCGGTCCTCCTACGTCCAATTTGGGGCACTGCGCGTGCAATCTACTGTGCCACCATATAGGAGCGGTGTGTTAAGTAGTACTATTCTTATCAGTTTAATCCCTGTTACGTCCACTATTATTATTATTATTATTATTATAAGGTGTGTTAAGTAGTACTATTCCTATCAGTTTAATCCCTGTTACGTCCCTTATCAGGGGACGTGTATGGAATAGATTTTAGACAACCACAAAGAGTTGTCAATATAGTTGACACACTCATGACATAAATTTTATGCCTCTATGCGTCAATCTTGGTGTAGTGATGACTGTGCTCGTGTGCACGTTTGGGAGATTGCAGGCGATGGGGGTTTTTCAAAGCCTATGGACGTGCTGAGGTAGTTCAGTGACAGTTAAGTGACCCAGAAAACAATGATTCTGCATTGTGGGCCCATTGTTGGCCTAGTAGGCTTTAATGATCACCTTAGATGATCACAAAGAAAATTAATGTTTTTTCTATGCAAAATTATCCAGCCGATCGCTTTTGGTCTGTTCACAATGAAACAACGACCTTATCATCTGGGGTGTGCCAACATTGCCATTGCCAACACACTCATAGAGGTAGTCACTTCATTGTGATACGCAAGCCCCTTCACCACAACAAGGTAACGATCACGAAGGGGAATTGACACATGTATGTGCCTTTTTTTTTTGCTTGCTTTTTAAAGCCACAGTGCAACACCAGAGGCCAGAAAAAATAGGCATGTACAAATGCCTGAAAAATTTGGTATTGTTGCAGCCGCTGCTGTACCAGCGACCAGAAAAATTATTGTTTCCCAGGCAGAAAGTGCCCTAAAACATTGCGGCTTGAACTCTAGTTGGTGGTGGATAAGTCACGCAAGTCATCCGGCATTCAGAGATAAAATACAGCAGCGTGTGGACCATTTTTGCCCAAGGCAGCTCATCTCATCAGGCCTTTTTTAGTCAAATGTATTGCCCACTGTCAGTCCCTTCGGGATTCATCCCTCATTCATCTTAATAAAGGTGAGGTAATCTAGACTTTTTTGACCTAGGCGACTTCTCTTCTCAGTGACAATACCTCCTGCTGCACTGAAGGTCCTTTCTGACAGGACACTTGAAGCGGGGCAGGCCAGAAGTTCTATCGCAAATTGGGATAGCTCAGGCCACAGGTCAAGCCTGCACACCCAGTAGTCAAGGGGTTCATCGCTCTTCAGAGTGTCGATATCTGCAGTTAAGGCGAGGTAGTCTGCTACCTGTCGGTCGAGTCGTTCTCTGAGGGTGGACCCCGAAGGGCTGTGGCGATGCGTAGGACTTAAAAAGCTCCGCATGTCCTCCATCAACAACACGTCTGTAAAGCGTCCTGTCCTTGTCTGGCATGGTCGTGGGAGGAGGAGGATTACTTTCACCTCTTCCCCTGTTAGATTCCCGTTGTGCTGTGACATCACCCTTATACGCTGTGTAAAGCATACTTTTTAATTTATTTTGGAACTGCTGCATCCTTTGCGACTTGCGGTAATTCGGTAACATTTCAGGCACTTTCTGCTTATACCGGGGGTCTAGTAGCGTGGTCACCCAGTACAGGTCGTTCCCCTTCAGCCTTTTTATACGAGCGTCCCTCAACAGGCACGACAGCATGAAAGACCCCATTTGCACAAGGTTGGATGCCGAGCTACTCATGTCCTGTTCCTCGTCCTCAGTGATCTCACTGAAGGAAGGTTCTTCCCCCCAGCCATGTACAACACCACGGGTACCAGATAGGTGACAACGAGCACCCTGGGATGCCTGCTGTGGTTGGTCTTCCTCCTCCTCCTCAAAGCCACATTCCTCCTCTGACTCCTCTTCTTCACACTCCTCTTCCAGCGTTGCCGCAGGTCCAGCAAGCTATGCTGATAAGGCTGTTTCTGGTGGTGATGGTGACCACAACTCTTCCTCTTCCTCTTCACGCTCATCTACGGCCTGATCCAGCACTCTTCACAGGGCACTCTCCAGGAAGAAAACAAATAAGATGATGTGGCTGATGGTGACTTTGGTGCGACTGACTAGGTTTGCCACCTCCTCAAAAGGACGCATGAGCCTACAGGCATTGCGCATGAGCATCCAGTAACGTGGCAAAAAAATTCCCAGCTCCGCAGAGGCTGTCCTAGCACCCCGGTCATACAAATACTCGTTGATGGCTTTTTCTTGTTGGAGCAGGCGGTCGAACATTAGGAGTGTTGAATTCCAACGTGTCGGGCTGTCGCAAATCAAGCGCCTCACTGGCATGTTGTTTCGCCGCTGGATATCTGAAAAGTGCGCCATGGCCATGTAGGAACGCCTGAAAAGGCCACACACCTTCCTGGCCTGCTTGTGTCACGGATGGTGTACAGGAAACAAGACAATAATATAAACAATGACTCACTGGATCCACAACTAAGGAACAAAAAGGGAGACCCCTGCAAGAGACCTGCCGCTCTCCCTTATTGCTCAGCCTATGCGACCACCCCAAAGGTGGATGGGTGCATATCCACGTACCTCGACTATCTTACACCTGAAGACCCTACAATAGTGAGGGGACACGACCACCGGCTCCCTACACAGACACGGAGGGAGTCAGGGTCACCTGGATCCAGAAAACAGAAAATCATAAATACATAAACAGAACTTATCTTGCAGACGACTGGGGACTGTGGACTGGGAACAAGGAACAGCATGCACACACACTCCAGGAAGTTGTATAAGCCGCACACTACTGCATTCTGGGGAGGAACTTAAAGGGCAGCAATCAGTCCAACAGCATGACAGCTGAGATAGACTAACGAGATGAGAAACTAAACCAAAACTAAGAAATTCAAGGAGGAGGATCTGAAAGGCTCCTGTCAGAGCTTCTCAACTGTCTGGCTGTGACAGCTTGAGGACGTCCTGTAAGCCTGGGTACTTATGCACAAAGCGTTGTACGATCAGATTAAACACATGTGCCATGCACGGCACATGTGTCAACTTGCCCAAATTCAATGCCGCCAACAAATTGCTTCCGTTGTCACACACCACTTTGCCGTTCTCCAGTTGGTGCGGAGTCAGCCACTGATCAGCCTGTGCGTTCAGAGCGGACAGGAGTGCTAGTCCGGTGTGACTCTCTGCTTTCAGGCAAGTCAACTCCAAGACTGCGTGACACTGTCGTATCCGGGAAGTGGAATAGCCTCTGGGGAGCTGGGGGGGTGCCGTTGATGTGGAACAAGACGCAGCAGCAGAAGAGGACTCAGTTTCATTTTTTACAATAATCATTGGATAACCTTTTTAAATACTATTCATTTACCGCATATCACAGGAAAGGTTCTATCCTTGTCCATAAAACAGATAAGAATAGGACATGTTCTATTTTTTTGCTGGGTCACGGAAATGGACTTACGAATGCGGACAGCACATGAGTGTGCGGTTCTCATCTTTTGCAGACCCATTGAGATGAATGTGACCAAAACTAAGTCAGTGTACATGAGCCCTTAGGCTGTTTCCTTTAAAATAGTTATGCATTTCCTTAACCCTTTCAAGACCATGTTCCTTTTTTTTGTGTTTTTATTTTTTACTCCCTGCCTTCCCAGAGCAATAGATTGTCATTTTATGGACATATTAAGTCCCCCATAATGTTTATATTTTTTATTGTGTACAGAGCTGTGTGAGGGCTCATTATTTGCAGGGCGATTTTGGAGTGTGTATGACTTTTTATTACATTTTTGTGGGAAGATAAAGTGACATAAATGGCAAATCGGTGATTTAGATTTTTTTTCTTCATCTTTTTATATTTTAATAGTAGGGCGTTTTTGCTTTTGGCAATGCTTATGATGTTTATTGTTTTATTAATTTGTATTTTAATTTGGGGAAAGGGGTGATTTGAATTTTTATCATTTTTAAATATTTGTAACTTTTTTCTTTTTTTAAACATTTTAATAGTTCCTTGAACTATTAAGCCTCATTCACACAGTCAGTGTTTGATCAGTGATTTCCATCAGTGACTGTGAGCCAAAAAGAGGATTGGAGCCTCCACAGACATACGGTATAAGGGAAAGATCTGCTCCTGTTCTGTGTTTAGAGCCGCACCTGGTTTTGGCTCAAAATCACTGATGGAAATCACTGAACAAACACCGATGTGTGAATGAGGCATTAGGGAACTTGAACAGGCAATTATTTATTTGCTTCTCACATAGATTCCAATCTTGGAGAGATATGAATGTCAGCATCGACCCATGAAGACCCTGATGTGGCTGGAAGATGTACTGTACATTGTGCTTCAACACTGTTAGGAGGAAAAGTTAGGAGCTGATAAAAAGGTAGAGGGTTGCTGCCAATACGGAAAGTGTGGATGGTCTTTTGACAACCTACTGACCTGTCTTGTGATCTAGTTTGATTTAATTATTATTGTAATCTTACTGTTTGGTAACCATGGAAAACCTTCTGAATAGTAAAATATTGACAGGAGGTCTCCACTGGTAGATGTGAAAAGTAACAAATCATAAGATTAGAAAAATAAATAAAACCAGGTATCAAAATCCATCAGTAGGTTCTTGGTAACTTACATTAAGGAGCATAACTACCACCATAACTACCACCTACATTGTGTCTGTATTGTTCAGTGATATGGGTTGGGGAATTTTTTAAAGGTGAATATTTCACCCATACACATACGGATGAAAAATTCCCCATATGTGGCTTTTATACATGTGATAGTAATTTTTTTGATCTGCAGTACATCTTTAAATGCCCCTGTGGGTTACTATACAGGGGAGAGACTTCTACAAATATGAAAGACAGATTTTGTAAACACAAATCCACAATACGTAATAAGAATTTTTTGCTCCCCATCCCATGTCACTTTGACTAATGCAGACACAAAGTATCGCAAATGAGCTTCCAGATAATTGGACAGGTCTAGCTTCCAAGAAGGGGATAGTATCAAATTACTGACTAAGAGAGAAGCCTATGGGATAATTAGGCTCCAAACCCTCAAACCCAAAGGGGTAAATCGTGATTATGAACTTAGTAGATTTTAATGAGCTGAATTCTATTATTACTAGTGTTGATCGAGCACCAAAGCTTTCGGGTGCTTGGGTCGAACACTTCGGGAGCCTCGGGTGCTCTACCGAGCACCCAAGCACAATGAAAGTCAATGGGAGAACCAAGCATAAACCAGGCACCCCCTGCTCTGAAGAGGGGAGGGTGTCTGGTTAATAGGAAAAGGTCAGAAATTGATAGAAACACCACCGAAATGGTTTGGGAACAGCATGGGGAGGATGTCTGGATGCATCTTGGACTACCAGGTCGCTGCTGGGAACATTGTTGTCCAAGTAGTACTCCAGTTTTATAGACTGACAATAATACACACCAAACCGAATATAAAATAGATTTTAGACAGAGAAAAAATTGTTAGGAAACATTCTTTCCTGTATACTGTATTTACTTGTATATAAAGTGCAAGTGCTGCAAAAAAATCCTAAGGAAGAGGCACTCCGATATAACCTATATATCACATAATGGAGGGCCTCATTCACATTGTGGTACAATTGTTCAGGTAGTGGGACTCCTACACTCATAAAGCCTATGTACTAAATGAAAGGGCTTCCAAAAATTACAAGAAACCGGTACTCCAACACACCCTTTATTACACATAAAGGAGGGCATCATACACCCTTGAAAAATTATGATTGATGGCCTGCTGGTGACCCTCAAAAACATTAGGAGCAAGGGCTTGCTGGTGACCCTCTAAAACATTACGGGTGATGGCATGCTGCTGATCTGACCATCTAAAACATTAGGAGTGAGGGTCTTCTGCAGAGCTGACTCTCTAAAACATTAGTGGCGAGTGCCTGCTGCTGATCTGAGAATTGAAGAAATTATGGGCGAGTGCCTGCTGCTGAGCTGACCATTGAAAAAATTTTGGGCGAGGGCCTGCTGACGCTGTAAAACATTATGGTTGAGGGCCTGCTGGTGAGCTGACCGTCAAAAACATTATATACGAGGGCCTGCAGGTGAGCTGATCCTCTGAAAGATTGTAGGTGAGGGCCTCTTGGTGAGCTGAGCCTCTAAAACATTATATGCGAGGGCCTGCAGGTGAGCTAACCCTCTAAAATATTACATACGAGGGCCTGCAGGTGAGCTGACCCTCTAAAAGATTGTAGGCGAGGGCCTGCTGGTGAGCTGACCCTCTAAAACATTATATGCGAGGGCCTGCAGGTGAGCTGACCCTCTAAAACATTGTAGGTGAGGGCCTGCTGGTGAACTGACCCTCTAAAACATTACATGTGAGGGCCTGCAGGTGAGCTGGCCCTCTAAAAGATTGTAGGTGAGGGCCTGCTGGTGAGCTGACCCTCAAAAACATTATATGCGAGGGCCTGCTGGTAAGCTGACCCTCCCCAAAATTAGGAATGAGGGCAGACTAATGAGCATGTTGATATGGAAGAGGATGAGAAGGAGGACGAGAAAAGGAAGATTGAACCATATACCCTTTTTTGTAGTGAAAGGGGTGCATGTGAATACAGTGTATTTAGTAAATTATAAAAAACACATTTGAAGTGCCTTTATGTTCAGCCGCTTTCCTCTGGTAGCCTCTTGGTGAGCAATCCAGGCCTTGTTCATTTTTATAAGAGTCAACCTGTCAGCATTTTCAGTTGACAGGCAGATGCGCTTATCGGTTATTATGCCCCAAGCAGCACTAATTACCCGCTCTTACAAAACGCTGGCGGCAGGGTAGGCTAGCACCTCCAAGGTATAGAACGCCACTTTGTGCCACATGTCCAGCTTTGACACCCAGTAGTTGTAAGGAACAGAGGGATCATTGAGGATGCTGACATGGTCTGCTACGTACTCCTTCACCACCTTCCAAATTTTTTCCCTCCTTGTGACACTAGGCCGCACATCAGGGTGAGGGTGCTGGCGGGGTGTCATGAAACTGTCCCAGGCTTTGGAGAGTGTTGCCCTGCCTCTGTTGGAACTACTGTGTGTTACCCTCGTCTCCCCTCCCCCTTCGCCCAAGGAACTATGTACTCTGCCACCAACGTTATAAGCTGGAAATTTTTGGAGCAATTTTTCCACAAGGACCTTCTGGACCTTCTGGAATTGCACCATTTTCTCATCCTCTCTACCACAGGAATGAGAGATAAGAAGTTCTCTTTGTAGCGGGGGTCGAGAAGGGTGAACAACCAGTAATCGGTGTTGTCCAAAATGCGTAAAACGTGTGGGTAACGGGAAAGGCAGCCTAACATAAAGTCAGCCATGTGTGCCAGAGTCCCAACAGGCAAGACTTCACTGTCATCATAAGGATCACTCTCCATCTCCTCATCCTCTTCCTCCTCTTCTGCCCATCCACGCTGAACAGATGGAATTAAACTTCCATGGGTACTACCCTCTGTAGCAGAGGCAACCGTCTCCTGCTCCTCCTCCATAGGAGAAACACCCCAGATAATGTCGCTGATGTCACCAGTGGCTAATAAAAAATTACAGGGAATGTCACAGGTATTTGGGATGTGGAAACATTACACAGGAGAAATACCACAGATAATGCCGCTGATATCAGCAGCGGCTAATATAAAATTACAGGGAATGTCACAGGTATTTGGGATGTGAAAACGCTACACAGAAGAATTACCAAAGATAATGTCGCTAATGTCATCAGCGGCTAATAAAAAATTACAGGGAATGTCACAGGTATTTGGGACGTGGAAACGTTACACAGGAGATGTTCCTCAGGTAATGTCACTGTCCGCAGCGGACACCGTCTATGGAAAAAGTACACTGGACGTCACAGATATTTTTGGGATGCGCACACGTTACACAGGAAATGTAGCGCAGATAATGTCGCTGTCTGCAACGGCCTAACTATTGCACGCTATTTAGCGCAGCACGCGCTAAAAATAGATATTGCTGCCACACACAATAGTCCTTAAAAGGACTTTTGGGTCTGTAAAGGTTAGCAATTTAGTGCAGGTTGTGCTAAAAATATATATTGCTGCTGCCACACACAATAATAGTTCTTAAAAGGACTTTTGGGTCTCTGACAAGTTTTTCAATTAAAAAAGAAAAATATTTCACTCCCTACACTATCTTTCCCTTCTTCAGCACAGCTCTCCCTGACTAACACTGAGCCGAACACGTGTCATCGAGTGCTATGTAGCACCCGATGGCGCCATCCGGCCAGCCAATCACTGTAATGCCAGTAACCAACATGACTACGGCATTACAGTGAGGGCAGTACTTACCTGTATGTTTATTGGCTATATAGCAGCCTTCAAACGTACGGGGAGGAGACTCGAGCATTGCGCTCGAGCACATGCGGTATTCGGCAGAATACCGCCATGTGCCGAGCTTCGAGATGCTCGAGCCGAACTGATGTTTGGCCGAGCATGCTTGATCAACATTTATTATTACAGGATTTTTTTCTTTCACATGAATGTTACATAGATGCCACACTATGGATACGATACGGAGGTCCGCTGGGACCTTTATATTCCTGGTATTGTCATCATATTCTAAACAATTGTAAACATTGCCTTGTTTATATTGTAACCATGACAAACTGACGTCATTATGATTAAAAGGCAGGGGTGGACTTGGAACTAAAAGTGGCCCTGGAAAAAATACTGAAAGTGGCCCCGTTTTGTAGTTGGGTCCAAACTGATGGAAGGCAAGGTCAGCAATACCATATTGTGGCACATTATAGCACCCTAACAGTGCCAAATACCACAGTTCAACACAAAATAATGCCCTACCAGTACAAAATACATGCCCAAAAACGTCCACTGGCCGGCTGTGAATAGGGCCCAGGCGGCCCCCTGGGCATTGGCCAATTGGGAAATTTCCCTGTAAGGTCTATGGCCAATCCGCCCCTGTGCAATGGGCGGGCTTTTTAAAAAATTCTGCACGTTATACATGTTTGACAAAGGCGTCAAGAGAGCCGAAACGTGTCACATGGAATCTTGAAATTGGACGATAAAGTAAACTACTATTTGAAAAGCGAAAGCAAGTGCAGGTCTTTCTATTACAAATTCCAGCTTTTCTTCCATAAAAGCTCTCACATTTGCAAATGTAGCAAAGCTAATTTATTTTATTTATCTATTTGGACTGTGATAATATTGTCCCATGGAAAAAGTATTGATAGTACATAACAAGCTCTGCTGCATCTCTAAGGATGGCTTAAGAGACTGTCATACCCGATGTATGCCTTTTCTTTTGAATAATATTCCTGAACTGAATTTGCAGAATGAGCTGATATCGAATGTTTGTTTAATGGCTTAGTTAAAAGAAAAGAGAGCCGCTTGGATCTGTACTATTTCACCATTGTGGTTTACAACAGCCTCAATGTCTGTGAGCAGATGTATTATGAATGTCGTTTTTGACTGTTTACAGTGATTTCATTGGGCATGACTATACATCTTTTCCATCAGCCTGAAAACTCATAAATAGTTTATTAATTTTTGCTAGGGATTTGTGTGTTTGATTTGGAGGGAAACTGCTTTGTAGCGGAAAAAAACACAGACATTATGCAAATTCGCCTAATTGTGAAAGCAAAGATGTCAACATCCCATAAACTAGAAAGAGAAGGAAGACAGCAGTGTGAGGTTTCCAGAGATCTTTTTGACACCAATTTCAGTGGATGTATTTGAGATGTTAAACAACACATGCATATAGTAAGGACTCTAGTCTAAACATGATAACGAGTTAGACCATAGTGTTATGTATAAAAGCTTGTTTGTAGCCACTGATATCATTAGATTAGGCTTCATTATACAAGAGGTTTATGTGTTTATTTCCCAAGCATGATGCCTCAACTGGTTTATATTTTTTTTTCCATTTCCAGAAATTGCATCTTATCTCCTTCAGTTCTTATTGGAAATGACACAAGAGAATGTCTCCCACTAACGAGTTTTCCTCAGTGAGTGTAGCCACGGGTGGAGGCGAGTAGGCAAATTGTTTGGTAGGAGCCCCCATGATTTACATTTTTAACACAAATGGGAAAATGAGGGTGTCCCTGAGCAGCTTGCCTGTCTCTTGTTGCCATACTCCTGTTATGTCCACCTGCCACAATTGCTCTTTGTCCAACTTGGTAGCCATAGTCTAGTGTAAATGCAGTAGTCTGTCAGTACATGGTCTAGTGTAAATGCTGTGGTCAGTCACTCCATAGTCTGTTGTAAATGCTGCCATAAGTCAGTCCATAGTCTAGCGTAAATGTTACCGTCAGTCATTCCATAGTCTAGAGTAACTGCTGTGGTCAGTCAGTCCATAGTCTAGTGTAAATGCTGCGGTCAGTCCATAGTCTAGAGTAATTGCTGCGGTCAGTCCAAAGCGTAGAGTGACTTCTGTGGTCAGTCAGTCCATAGTCTACTGTAAACGCTGCAGTCAGTCCATAGTCTAGTGTAAATGATTCTGTCAGTCAGTCCATAGTCTAGAGTAAATGCTTCAGTTAGTCCAAAGCGTAGTGTAACTGCTGCAGTCAGTCCAAAGTGTAGAGTAACTGCTGCAGTCAGTCAGTCCATAGTCTAGTGTAAATGTTGCGGTCAGTCCATAGTCTAGAGTAATTGCTGCGGTCAGTCCAAAGTGTAGAGAAACTTCTGTGGTTAGTCAGTCAATAGTCTAGTGTAAATGCTGCGGTCAGTCCATAGTCTAGTGTAACTGCTTTGGTCAGTCAGTTCATAGTCTAAAGTACTGTTGGTCGAGCACCAAATTAGAACACCTCAGGATACTTGGGTGCTCTACCGAGCACCCAAGCACAATAGAAGTCAATGGGACAACCCGAATATTAAATCAGGCAACCCCTGCTCTGTAGAGGGGAGGGTGTCTGGTTCATAGTAAAAGGACAGAAATTGATGGAAACACCACTGAAATGGGGATGATGTCTGGATGCATCTTGGACTCCCAGGTGGCTGCTGGGAACGTTGTTGTCCGAGTAGTACACCACTTTTACAGACTGACAATAATACGCACCAAACCGAAGATAAAATTGATTTTAGGCTGAGGAAAAATTGTTAGGAAACATTCTTTCCTGTATATTTACTTGTATATAAAGTGCAAGTGCTGCCAAAAATTACAAGGAAGGGGCACTCCGATACAACCTGTATATCACATTAAGGAGGGCCTCATTCACATTGTGGTACAATTGTTCAGGTAGTGGGACTCTTACACTCATAAAGCCTATGCACTAAGGGAAAGGGCTGCCAAAAAATACAAGGAACCAGCACATCAATACACCCTTTATTACACATAAAAGAGGGCATCATACACACCCTTGAAAAATTATGATTGATGGCCTGCTGGTGACCCTCAAAAACATTAGGGGCGAGGGCCTGCTGCTAATGTGACCATCTAAAACATTAGGGGTGAGGGTCTGCTGCTGAACTGACCATATAAAACATTAGGTGTGAGGGCCTGCTGCCGAGCTGACCATCTAAAAAATTTTGTGGGCAAGGGCCTGCTGCCGAGCTGACCATCTAAAAAAGTTTGTAGGCGAGGGCCTGCTGCTGAGCTGACCATCTAAAAAATTTTGTGGGTGAGGGCCTGCTGCTGAGCTCACCATCTAAAAAAAAATTGTGGGTGATGGCCTGCTGCTGAGCTGTCCATTAAAATAATTTTGTGGGCGAGGGCCTGCTGCCGTGCTGACCATTTAAAAAAAATTGTGGGTGAGGACCTGCTGCCGAGCTGACCATCTAAAACATTATGGGCGCGGGCCTGCTGCCGAGCTGACCATCTAGAAAATTTTGTGGGCAAGAGTATGCTGCCGAGCTGACCATCTAAAACATTTTGGGCAAGGGCCTGCTGCAGAGCTAACCATATTTATGAGGGAGGGCCTGCTTCCGAGCTGAACATCTAAAAAATGTTGTGGGTTAGGACCTGCTGCCGAGCTGACCATCTAAAACATTATAGTTGAGGGCCTGCTGGTGACCCTCAAAAACAATATGGATGAGGGCCCGCTGCTGAGCTGACCCTCTAAAACAATAGGAGCGAGGGCAGCCTAATAAGCCTGTTGATATGATGGAGGAGAAGGATGAAGAGAAAAGGGAGATTGAGCCATGTACCCTTTTTAGTGGTGGAAGGAGTGCATGGGAATACAGTGTATTCAATACACTATTAAAGCCACATTTAGAGTGCCTTTATTTTCAGCTGCTTTCCTCTGGTGGAGTAGAGAAGTCAGGGGCAATCCAGGCCTTGTTCATTTTTATAAAAGTCAACTGGTCAGCATTTTCAGTTGACAGGTGGATGCGCTAATATCAGTTATTATGCCCCCAGCAACACTAAATACACGCTTTGATATAACGCTGGTGGCGGGGCAGGCCAGCACCTCCAAGGTGTAGAGCATCACTTTGTGCCCCACATCCAGCTTGGACACCCAATAGTTGTAAGGCACAGAGGGATCACTGAGTACTCCTTCACCATCTTCCAAACTTTTTCCCTCCTTGTGACACTAGGCCGTGCATGAGGTTGAGGGTGCTGGGGGGTTGTCATAAAACTGCCCCAGGCCTTAGAGAGTGTTGCCCTGACTCTGTTGGAACTGCTATTTGTTCCCCTCATCTCCCCTCCTCGGTTGGCCAAGGAACTACTTACTCTGCAGCCAGCATTGTCAGCTGGAAATTCTTGGAGCAATTTTTCCACAAGGACCTTCTGGTATTGCACCATTTTGCTAGTCCTCACCACCACAGGAATGAGAGATGAGAAGTTCTCTTTGTAGCGGGGGTCGAGAAGAGTGAACAACCAGTAATCGGTGTTGGCCAAAATGCGTACAACGCGGGGTTCACGGGAAAGGCAGCCTAACATAAAGTCAGCCATGTGTGCCAGAGTCCCAACAGATAAGACTTTGCTGTCCTCATCAGGATGATGACTCTCAATCTCCTCATCCTCTTCCTCCTTTTCTACCCATCCACGCTGAACAGATAGAATAAAACTTCCATGGGTACTACCCTCTGTAGCGGAGGCAACCGTCTCCTGCTCCTCCTCTTCCTCATCATCCAATTTGCGCTGAGAAGACGAACTGAGGGTGGTCTGGCAATCACCCTGTGTACTTTCTTCCCCATTTCCACCTCTTCCACATGAAAAGCGTCCACCTTAATTGTGAGCAGCGAGCTTTTAAGTAGACACAGAAGTGAGATGGTTACGCTAATAATAGCGTTACCGACGCTCACTATCTGTGTTGATTGCTCAAAGTTGCGTAAAACCTCACAGAGTTCAGACATCAATGCCTGCTCGTCGCTTGTGAAGAGCGTAAGCTGACTGGAAAGGCGACAACTATGTTGCAGCTGGTACTCCACTACTGTCCTCTGCTGCTCACAAAGCCTGGCCAACATGTGGAACATGGAGTTCCAGCACATGCTCACGTCGCACAACAGGCTTTAAGCTGGCAATTGCAAGCGCTGCTGCAGGTTTGCCAGACTGGTATGTGTGTGAGCTTGCCAAGCTCCAAAGCTGCCACCAAATTACGGCCATTATCAGACACAAACATGCCTGGTTCTATGTTGAGTGGCAGGAGCCACAGCTCAGTCTGGTCCCTTATCCCCTGCCACAGCTCTGCGGTGGTGTGCTGTTTGTCACCTAAGCAGATCAGTTTAAGAACGGCCTGTTGCCGCTTCCCCACTGCAGTGCTACACTGCTTCCAGCTACTGACTGATGACTGACTGGCTGCAAGATGATAATTCAGAGGTGGAAGTGGAGGAGGAGGCAGAGGAGGAGAAGGCCACTAACGTAGGTGGTGGCAAAAACCCTGATGGAAGTAGGACCCACAATCCTTGACGTCAGTATCACCTGTGCCATCCCAGGGTACACAAATCATTGCAGAAAAAAAAAAAAATGATACGCAACTGACAATACTAGCTAATTCCTCAGGCCGATGTTAAAAGCTGAGAACTTTGCCAATATCTTCCAGTCAGGAACATATCGGAGCCCCTCATGCACCACGTCCTACCACTCAACTGCCCGTGGTGTCTGAACAAGGTCTGAAACAACTCACAGCCAGACTCTCACAAGCCTCCATAGTGGTATCACCAATGCACTGTGAGGTAGGATAAAGCTGTGAGCCGCAACCACAACAGACCATGTGACACAGAAGCTACCAGGTGCAAAAGAATGTTACCAACAGTGCATTGGTGATACCACTATGGAGGCATGTGAGAGTCTGGCTGTGAGTTGGTTCAGACCCTGTTCACACACTATGGGCAGTTGAGTTGTAGGACCCCATGCGTGCTGAGACACCGTGACGTGGTGCATGAGGGGCTCCGATATGTTCCTGACTGGAAGATATTGGCAAAGTTCTCAGCTTTTAACATCGGCCTGAAGAATTAAGTAGTATTGTCAGTTGCGTATCATTTTGGTGCATTTTTTGCAGTGATTTGTGTATGTCTGTTTTTTCATCTGCACAATGTATCATTTTGTGTAAGATGTTCTTGTGGTGCATGCGATCGGCCCCGGCATCCTCCATTGTACGCATTTTTTGCTGGGGACTGCCGTTGTCTGCGGACCACAGGCGGAGGAATTGCTGCCCCGGTTATAGACACGCTACAGTGTCTGGGTTTGGAGCATTTTCACCCGTTTAGGCCACTTTTTTCAGTGAGTTTCCATCCCAGGGTATGACTCGCTCCCGGCCTCCACAACGTTCACCCAGTGTGCCATCAGGGAAATGTAGCGTCCCTGGCCAAAAGCATTTGTCCATGTGTCAGTCATTAAGTGGACCTTCCCAATAACTGCTTTGGAAAGGGCAGGGGTGATGTTAAGGGACTCATGCTGGTGAAAGACACAATACTCTCCAAGTATTGTGTCTTTCGGGTAATTGAAATCCGTTCGGTTTAATCTTTTTACCTTTTCCAAAAGTAAAGTCCAATAAGTGTGGGTTGTAGTTATGTCCCCACTATGCAAGTCAATGAATTGAGCACCAAACGCGTTTCGGAGTGTTGCTTTACTCCTTCCTCAGTGGTAATGGTTAGGAAGAAGGAGTAAAGCAACACTCCGAAACGCGTTTGGTGCTCAATTCATTGACTTGCATAGTGGGAACATAACTACAACCCACACTTATTGGACTTTACTTTTGGAAAAGGTAAAAAGATTAAACCGAACGGATTTCAATTACCCGAAAGATACAATACTTGGAGAGGAACGCTTACAGGATCGAGGAAGAGGCAAGCATTTGACCTTGCTGCACCCGGGAAAAAAAAGGTCTATTGAATGTGCGTGACTCGATTACTACAGTGCCTGGATTAACTATTGAATCTGTGTCTGAAAGCTACAACACGTGGGATGCCGAAATCTAAGTCCGATATTTTATAGTGGAATACTCGACTATTGCTACAGTGCCGACTAACAGAAGGCCGCGAATAAGCTAAGTAAAGATTCCTGATTATTTGTTCGTCGAACATTGTTTTCTGTGCCGATTTTAACACCATTCGAAAATGTGGGAAGCCACATATTGGTTTTAATCGAGACGGCCTAAGACTATATGATTATTTAATTGGAAATATCGAAAGATCTAGGAACATAATTCGGTTTGAACGTTGACCTGCGTTTTTTGTGTGGTATTGGACATTTTATTTGAAACCTCCCCCTCCTTATTTATGATATGTTTTATGGTGTGTTTATATTGTGTTGTTTTTACTATTACCAGTTCAATTGCCTATTTTAGACGTGTTCAATAAATCGTATTGTTTGGACTTCCATGACTCGATGTGACTCCTTATGCTGAGTGCCCTTCTACATTTCTTTATTATATTATCCTACCTCTTGATTTGGGTACATCAATTGCAGTTGGAGCACCATAGCAATCCTAAAGCAGGGTGAGCCACCCCATCAAATTTTTTGTCCTTATGTGTATGGAATGTGCCACTTTATATTGTTGGTAACATTCTTTTGCACCTGGTAGCTTCTGTGTCACATGGTCTGTTGTGGGTGCAGCTCACAGCTTTATTTTACCTCACAATGCATTTGTGATACCATTGTGGAGGCATGTGAGAGCCTGGCTGTGAGTTAATTGCACTGTTCAGACCCTGTTCACACACCACGGGCAGTTTAGTGGTAGGACCCCATGCATGCTGAGACACTGTGACGTGGTGCATGAAGGGCTCTGATATGTTCCTGACTGGAAGATATTGGCAAAGTTCTCAGCTTTTAACATCGACCTGAGGAATTGGCTAGTATTGTCAGTCGCGTATCATTTTGGTGCATTTTTTGCAGTGAATTGTGTATGTATATTTTTTCATCTGCACAATGTATAATTTTGTGTAAGATGTTCTTGTGGTGCATGCGGTCCGCACCGGCATCCTCCATTGTACGCATTTTTTGCTGGGGATTGCCGTTGTCTGTGGACCGCATGCAGAGGAATTGCTCCCCTGGTTATAGACACATTACAGTGTCTGGGTTTGGAGCATTTTCACCCGTTTAGGCCACTTTTTTCAGTGAGTTTTGTAATGTGTGCACAGCCTAAAAATATCTCTGACATCCAGTGTACTTTTTCTGTAGACTGTGTCTGCTGCGGATAGTTACATTACCTGCGCTACATCTCCTGCATAACGTTTGCGTATCCGAAATATCAGTGACATTAATGCAGTGTAATTTTTTATTAGCCGCTGGTGACAGCGACATTACTTGCGCTATACCTCCTGTTTAACGTGTGCGCATCCAGGCATAGATGGCATCCCGTTTGAGGTGTATGCTCAATACAAAGAAATATTAATCCCGAAACTGCTCATAGTCTGGAAGTCAGCAAAGCAGGTGGGAAATAGACTTAGGAGTGATATCGGTGCTTGTTCATGAGGATCAGTCGGGATTCATGTTGGGCAAAACTACCACAGAGAATATCATGAGATATTTTGTGAACACCCAGTTTGAACCCACAAACAGCGGTTGATTGTAACTATAGACGCCTCAAAGGCTTTTGACACGATATAATGGCCCTTCCTGTTTAACACAATGAAGAAAATGGGATTTGGGGATCGCTTTGTCACATGGGTAAAACTATTGTATACGGAAATCTCTGCAAGGGTGATAGTAAATGGAGAACATTCAGGTAGCATACCAATTGGCAGAGGTGTTAGACAGGAATGTCCCCTCTCCCCTCTGCTCTTTGCTATAGCTATTGAACCGCTTGCAGACAGGATCCGGGAATTGAGGGGTTCAGATATCGTACCCATGAGGAAAAAATTGCCTTATATGCGGACGATATCATGCTATTTGTGGGCTCACATGGATCACTAAATAGGATATTTCAGGTATTTGAGGAATTTGGTAAACATGCGGGACTCAGTATAAACTGGTCAAAATCGGCATGTATCCCAATTGATCCTCTGAACGATTTTATCCCCTTAAGGACGCAGGGCGTATCGGTACGCCCTATTTCCCGAGTCCTTAAGGACTCAGGGCGTACCGGTACGTCCTAACTTGAAATCAGTATTCCGGCGCCCCAGGGGTTAATCAGAACGGGATTTCGGCTGAAATACTTCAGCCGGCATCCTGTGACAACGCCAGGGGGGGTAATGTGACCCCCCCGTGTCGGCGATCGCAGCAAACCGCAGGTCAATTCAGACCTGCGGTTTGCTGCGCTTTTTGAAGTTTCTGATTCCCGCGGTCCTTGACCGCGGGGATCAGAAACTTTTGAGTGCCTATAATCAATATTTTTCAACCCCCCCCTGCACCCCTGCACGATTTGATGCCGGCGGGTGGTGCGGGGGGGGTGTCGCATGCGGTGGGGGCGTTGCGGGAGGCGGGCGGTGAGGCAGGCGGGATCGCGATCCCCCGCCCGCCTCCCCATGAATGATCGTTGGCTTCTAGTGGGTATACCAGGGTGTCAGCACATTGCTGGCACCCTGGTATTAACGGCTGACATCTGTGCAGATGTCAGCCGTTTAACCCTTTCCATACCGCGGTCCGTACGGACCGCTGTATGGAAAAAGTTAACTGTCATCGGTCAGGGAGCTCCCTCCCTCTCCATCGGGGGGCTGCTGTGCCTTTGCAGCCCCCCGATGGAGAGGGAGAGAGCCCCCAGAGAGCCCCCCTAAGCCCTGTGCTTACCCTTCCCCGTCTGCGAAGTTGTGGCAGACGGGGAAGGTTCCCATGGCAACAGGACGCCTGCTCAGGCGTCCTGCTGTCCATGGTGCTGAACAGATCTGTGCTAAAAGCATAGATCTGTTCAGTGTAATAAAATACAGTACAGAACAATATATATTGTACTGTACTGTATTATACAGACATCAGACCCACTGGATCTTCCAGAACCAAGTGGGTCTGGGTCAAAAAAAAAGTAAAAAAAAGTGAAAAAAGTTAAGATAAAAAAAAAACATTCATCACTGAATAAAAATTAAAAAAATTAAATACACTACACATATTAGGTATCGCCGCATCTGTAACGACCTGATCTATAAAACGGTCATGTAACTTTCCCCGCATGGTGAACACCATAAAAATAAAAAAATAAAAACTATGAGAAAATTGAAATTTTGCCCACCTTACTTCCCAAAAAAGGTAATAAAAGTGATCAAAAAAGTCACATGTACGCCAAAATAGTACCAATCAAACCGTCATCTCATCCCGCAAAAATCATACCCTACCCAGGATAATCGCCCAAAAACTGAAAAAACTATGGCTCTCAGACTAAAGAAACACTAAAACATGATTTTTTTTGTTTCAAAAATGAAATCATTGTGTAAAACTTACATAAATAAAAATAAAGTATACATATTAGGTATCGCCGCGTCCGTATCGACCGGCTCTATAAAAATATCACATGATCTAACCCCTCAGGTGACCACCGTAAAAAATAAAAAATAAAAACGGTGTAAAAAAAGACATTTTTTGTCATCTTACGTCACAAAAAGTGTAATAGCAAGCGATCAAAAAGTCATATGCACCCCAAAATAGTGCCAATCAAACCGTCATCTCATCCCGCAAAAAATGAGACCCTACTCAAGATAATCGCCCAAAAACTGAAAAAACTATGGCTCTTAGACTATGGAGACACTAAAACTTTTTTTGGTTTTAAAAATAAAGTTATTGTATAAAACTTACATAAATAAAAAAAATTGTATACATATTAGGTATCGCCGCGTCCGCGACAACCCGCTCTATAAAATTACCACATGATCTAACCTGTCAGATGAATGTTGTAAATAACAAAAAAAAAAAAACGTGCCAAAAAAGCTATTTCTTGTTACCTTGCCGCACAAAAAGTGTAATATAGAGCAACCAAAAATCATATGTACCCTAAACTAGTACCAACAAAGCTGCCACCTTATTCCGTACTTTCTAAAATGGGGTCACTTTTTTGGAGTTTCTACTCTAGGGGTGCATCAGGGGGGCTTCAAATGGGACATGGTGTCAAAAAAAACAGTCCAGCAAAATCTGCCTTCCAAAAACCGTATGGCATTCCTTTCCTTCTGCGCCCTGCTGTGTGCCCGTACAGCGGTTGACGAACACATATGGGGTGTTTCTGTAAACTACAGAATCAGGGCCATAAATAATGAGTTTTGTTTGGCTGTTAACCCTTGCTTTGTAACTGGAAAAAAAATATTAAAATGGAAAATCTGCCAAAAAAGTGAAATTTTGAAATTGTATCTCTATTTTCCATTAAATCTTGTGCAACACCTAAAGGGTTAACAAAGTTTGTAAAATCAGTTTTGAATACCTTGAGGGGTGTAGTTTCTTAGATGGGGTCACTTTTATGGAGTTTCTACTCTAGGGGTGCATCAGGGGGGCTTCAAATGGGACATGGTGTCAAAAAAACAGTCCAGCAAAATCTGCCTTCCAAAAACCATACGGCGCACCTTTCACTCTACGCCCCGCTGTGTGGCCGTACAGTAGTTTACGGCCACATATGGGGTGTTTCTGTAAACGGCAGAGTCAGGGCAATAAAGATACAGTCTTGTTTGGCTGTTAACCCTTGCTTTGTTAGTGGAAAAAAATGGGTTAAAATGGAAAATTAGGCAAAAAAATGAAATTCTCAAATTTCATCCCCATTTGCCAATAACTCTTGTGCAATACCTAAAGGGTTAACAAAGCTTGTAAAATCAGTTTTGAATACCTTGAGGGGTGTAGTTCATAGAATGGGGTCATTTTTGGGCGGTTTCTATTATGTAAGCCTCGCAAAGTGACTTCAGACCTGTAGTGGTCCCTAAAAATTTGGTTTTTGTAAATTTCTGAAAAATTTCAAGATTTGCTTCTAAACTTCTAAGCCTTGTAACATCCCAAAAAAATAAAATATCAATCCCAAAATGCTACAAACATGAAGTAGACATATGAGGAATGTAAAGTCATCAAAATTTTTGGGGGTATTACTATGTATTACAGAAGTAGAGAAACTGAAACTTTGAAATTTGCAAATCTTTAAAAAATTTTGGTAAATATGGTATTTTTTTATGCAAAAAAATAATTTTTTTTGACCCAATTTTAGTAGTGTCATGAAGTACAATATGTGACGAAAAAACAATCTCAGAACGGCCTGGATAAGTCAAAGCGTTTTAAAGTTATCAGCACTTAAAGTGACACTGGTCAGATTTGCAAAAAATGGCCAAGTCCTTAAGGTGAAATAGGGCTGAGTCCTTAAGGGGTTAAACCGGAACAGTTGGAAATGAAGAGGATGAATGAACCCATTAAATACTTGGGAATTCAGATTACTCCGGACACCAATGATTATGTTATATTAAATGTGATTCCGAAAATTCAGGAAATTAAGAAGAAAGTAGAGGTATGGGAAAAGACTGTACATCTCGATGGCAGGACGCATTTCACTGGTTAAGATGTGTGTACTACCCGCCTTGAACTATGCCCTGTGGAATACACCAGTGATAATCCCTAAAAGATGCTTTAAAATAATAGCTAGCTTATTGACCAATTTAATATGGCGAGGAAAAAAACCGAGGATAAAGGCACAGATACTGAGTATTCAGGAGAGGGAGGGCGGATTGTCCGTACCAGATTTGGAACTCTTCTTTAGGGCAGGGATTATAAAAAACATGATAATATGGAGCAATATGCAAAACTATAAAAATCTAATGGCAGGGATAAATAAAAGACTGGAGAAATGCAACATCTTTCAGGTAATAGAAACGGGTATTCTGGCCCAACAGGGAGGTAAACATAGACCTTTGATTCTGTTGATGGCCAAGAGTTGGGAGATAGTAAAAGAACTATGGTCCCAAACAGGGCTATATGTAGACACCATACTATGGGACAATATTGGCCTCACAGAAATAGAGTTAATTGGGGGGCGTGGCCGGATGCCGAGCGCGACGGACGCATAGAAGGAGAGCTCCGTGAGACTAGGCTAGTCAGCGTCTCATAGCGCTACTAACAAAAGAAAAGTGCCTCTAGAGCAGCCGAGGGCACTGCAGATGATGACCAGGGGCAAGAAAAAAGGTTCAGGGCCGCAGAAGATGGCGGCCTTCTTCCCCTCAGCTAAGGCCGGCAGGCAAGATGGCGCGGACTCCCGCCAGACAGAGGACACTCCACACTCCTCTCCCAGATCTTCTGGCTCCAGTACGCCGAGCACACAGCAGGACCCCTCCATCTCTCCTCTGCAAGACAGCAAAAAGCACAAAAGGGTGAGTGACTATGCACCACAATCCTCACCGTCTGCAGCAGCTAATGAATCCTCTATTAACCCCAACAGCACTGGTATATCAGTAGCCATCATGCAAGACATGCTCACTGATCTCAAACAGTCGATTCATAGAGACTTTAGAGACACTACAGCTACTATACATGCTGAAATTGTGGCCATAGGGGAGAGAACAGCTCACCTAGAAGATAAAATGGAGGAATTTGTCGCTGCGCACAACTCTCTGGTGGACGTCCACAACACAGTGGAAGATGAGATTTCCGCCATCAAATTAAAACTGGAAGATCTGGAGGACCGTTCCAGAAGGAACAATATCAGGTTTAGAAACATCCCTGAGTCTGTGAATGACAGGCAGCTATTAGAATTTCTAACAGACCTCATGGTGACATATCTTCCAGACGCCTCCAGTACTGATCTGATCATTGACAGAGCGCACCGCGTTCCAAAACCAAAGTCGCTGGCTCCCTCAATCCCCAGAGATGTATTAGCCAGAATTAATTTCTGCCATGTAAAGGAAAGCCTAATGAGACCAGCTGTAAAAAAGGACAATCTCTCAGAAAGATTTCAAAATGTCCTTTTATTTACTGATTTATCTCCTGCCACTCTAGCAAAAAGAAGAGAGTTCCAGCAATATACAAAAATCCTCAGAGAGAATAACATCCCCTATAAGTGGGGGTACCCAGTGAAGCTGACAGTCAGACATCAAAACACATCATCTGTTTGGAATTCTCCTCAAGATGCTTCTGCTTTTATCACTAAATGGAACCTTCCTTCCCCTGAGATCCGTAAGGAAATCAAGGATCCCTCGTTGTCGTCGACTTCACCTCCAAGAAAAAAGATGTCCAACCTTTCTCATGAGTGGTCAAAAGTAGGATAAAAAGCAGTACTCGGTATAGCTGATGTGAGACATCTTCATACCCATTGGTAGCATTGGACAAATGTTATTTGGCTGGGCATTTCACGGTGTCATTAACGAAAAAACTCGGACCTCAGCAGACAGGCGGCCCGACTTACCCGTCCAGACGTCAGGCTCCTTCAAGCACAGGCAGTGATAGGACATCACTTCCTGTGCGCGAGGATAAGGGGCCGCTGCCGTTGTGTGGGCGACCCACAATAGGAAGCCTCAGGCGAACCCCCGGAAAGGGCCGATCGACCCCCAAAGGGGTCGCGACCCCTAGGTTGAGAACCGCTGCTCTAAAAGGTTACCAGAACTCATAATAAGAAGTTGATATCTGGACGCAGGTCAATCTCATCAGTCACCATTTGCCTGGTATTTTACAATGCATATATGTTCAAATATGAAAAGCAAACAATGTTTATATCCTCTAATACTCTGTTTACTTTTACAATTGTCTTGTGATAGAGATATCCCACAGCACACCATTTTAATCATAGAATGGGTCTAAAACTCTTATCCTTTAATGTTAAAGGGCTTAATAGTCCTTTTAAAAGGATATATTATATTTGTGGTCGGGGCTATGTGTGAAAGAACCTACCCCCTGATGTACGCCCCAACAGAACTAGCGGCTTGAGTTATGCCATAACCGCTTCCGTCGAGAGTACACCTGAAAGAGGGCATACCCTGTAGGAGAGTGAAAGGAAAAGGGCGGGCTGGGAGGGGAACACTGCTGCCGTCCGTCCCCTCTGGAGAAAGGTGCGTGCCAGATATAGGGCAGGGCGCCCCTCCCACAAATGCAGGCCAATAAATCGGCCTTAATACTTGTGGTCGGGGCTATGTGTGAAAGAACCTACCCCCTGATGTACGCCCCAACAGAACTAGCGGCTTGAGTTGTGCCATAACCGCTTCCGTCGAGAGTACACCTGAAAGAGGCCAAAAACCCAGCATGAAAAAACAAAGCGTGTTCATTGACGTGTTACAACACCAAACTCTGAAAGGCACAAGAAATCTCGCTAACGGGGTTCGGAACATAACGGCTGTAACAAGACGAGAGCCACCGGCCCAACTTACGGATAATGTGTGCTGGCAACTGATTCCTGGAGGCGGCCGAGGCTGCCCCTATCCTGAACGAATGCCCTGACACCGTGAGGGGGTCCAAACCTAGATTGACCGCCAGTATACGCGCATTCGCTATGAATTGGGAGGTGGACAACGCTGCTGTCCCGAAGGGTAACAGTGGGGTGTTAGTGCCGCGACCGGCCAGTGCCCCTGACAACTCCTGCAGGACGTGGACCGGACCCCATGTGTGAGACGTGGGGAAGAATTTGACCTGGGTAGGGGGACCTGACTGGGAGGTCTTGGTCATTTAGACCACGGTACGGCCTGTCCAATGCTTACCCCAAACATGCGCTGCTGCCACCACGGGATACAAGTCCCTAGCCTCCGTTGACTGGAAATTCCCGTGGCCTCACAAATCTCCTCCGGCCACGCCCCATTCAGCCAATGGGGGCCAAAAATAGCAGCGAAACCAGTGCTGACCCCGCTGCTGGAGAATATGACGGGGGAGTTGTGCGAGACCGCCGGGACAAACATGGACACGCCATTCCAAAGACTCAAGAAGTGGTCCCACATGCTCAAATCCGCTTGCGCTTGACTGTCCAGGAACACTGGACTATCCTGGCAGGGGGCTGCTGAGAGGAGTGGTAACAATCTGGCTACAAAAACCTACCCTGAGGAATGACGCGCATCGCAAGATTTACATGCCCAACAACGACTGCAGTTCCACCTTGGTGGTGACCCTACCAGTGACGAAACTGTGAATGACTGCCCGGACCCTAACCAACTCGTCTTCCTGCAACCTAGCTGACATGCTCTCTGTGTCCAACACGATGCCCAGGAAGGTGATGGTGGTCGCAGGACTATCCACTTTTTTGGGGGAAACGAGGATCCCTAATTCAGCGAAGCATGCTAACAGGCTCTGCGAGCCCTGTGGAGATTCGATCAGCAAAAATCGTCCAAGTAAAGTATAACGTGTTCGCAACCAAAGCTGTTCTCGAGGATCCAATGCAAGGCTTTCGCCAGCTGATCGAAAATCCAAGGACTGCTACGGGATCCGAAAGTCAACTTTGTTGCGAAATAATAAAGGGAATTCCACTCGATCCCGTGCCACCGCCATGGTTCTGGCCTGATCGGAATCAACTGAAAGCGTCTGATATGTCCGCTTTGAACAGGATCGCCCCAGGGCCTGTGGCAAGGATGAGTGCAATAGCCTGATCGATGGAGGCGTACACCATGCTAACCTCCTCCGCTGGAACGAGCGAATTCAGACTGGGTGTAGTTAACCCCTGGGGCGCTGACAGATCGAAAATCAACCTTTCTTTGCGGCTGAACTTTCCCGTGACTACCCCTATGGGGCTGACCCTCCAGCGTTCGAATGGGGATGACAAAAAGGGGCCGATGATGTAACCCTGTAATTGTCAGATTGCCGGGGTTCTCACGGAGTTGGCTGAACGGCTGACGGGCCTATGCCAAAAAAAAAAAACACAGCTATCTATGCAGCAAGCAAATTGCGACAAATGTATGAAGACAGGCGAATGAGAAACCTGCCCATCTGAAACAGAACAATGAAATAAAATGCCATGCAATGTGAAGGGTCTGGCGTGCCCCTGCTGGCCTACGTCTAGGGGTGCCTGTTACTGGGGGTACTACCCCCAACAACTCATCACCATCACGCTGTATGGCATTAACCCCCTACCTAACTGACAGCACGGCGGCCCGTGCCAGACTTTGCCCCCCACAAAGACACTGTCTGCCTGTACCCATTCAGTACAAGTTTTCGGGCAACCATCAATTCCCAGAGAAGTACTACTTGACCTGGAAAAGTAGTATTCGCGGAAAACCATAACCATGCCTCTGGTATAAGCCACATATGACCTGTCGCCATAGTACTACTGAAGACACCTCACCAAGCTCCCTGGATTTGCCAAATAGCTTCAGTGTCTCTAAGCTCAGGAGGCCATAGATGACGTCATTGTAACCTAGCATGTCACCAGAGCGAAGTATAAGGACACCGTGGAGTATGTGCCCAGCCGTAACAACCGCCCCCCCCCCCCCCCCCTCACCGGTCCCTTGCAAGACTACCCTATGCAGATAAATGAAACTTGACGAAAGAACATGAAGGAACGGAGTCCCGCTGACTCCTGCTACCTGCGTGCAAGTCACGTGGGAGCGGGGCGTGCTGCCAGACTGCCGTTCCGGTGTGGGGATGTCCCTCTCATACCTTAGAGGGACCGACCCCACCGACCGGACTAACGCGCCGATGCTGCGCTGAGGCAGCAGCTACTTAGCCGCCGCACGAGGAGGAACAGGAAGCCGGACTGCAGGAGGAAGCGCCGACCGGAAGTGACGCTCTGTCGCCTAGGAGATGCTGACGCCGCCGGCTGTAACAGGAACACTGCTGCCGTCCATCCCCTCTGGAGAAAGGTGCGTGCCAGATATAGGGCAGGGCGCCCCTCCCACAAATGCAGGCCAATAAATCGGCCTTAATACGTATTCAGGAAACACACTTAAATGCCTCAGATACTTAGCGATTACATCACCGAGATTTCCCATTCCTATTCTTTGCTCCTGCTACCCATAAAAAAGGCAGAGTACTAATAGGTTTTAGAAACTCAATTGGCTTTGTTCTCCATAACACTGTAATAGACGAAAAAGGCAGATACATAATTATTATATGTGATATCAATAATACTCGATATACTCTAATAAATATGTACACCCCTAATAAACATCAGATTAGGTTTATTAAGAAAACCATTAGGTTAGATCAGGATATCAAACAAGGATTATTTCTAGTCTGTGGTGACTTCAACTTATGCCCTAACCCTACACTAGATAAATCATCACAAGTACAACAAACAACCAAAACCTCTGGTTTTCAAGATTATCTTTTTGAGGAGGGATTATATGACACATGGCGAGTCCTCCATGCTAATGAAAGGGATTATACCTTTTACTCCAATCCTCATAACTCCTTCTCGAGAATAGACCTAACTATTGTAGACAAAGGGTTACTTCAGGAAATCATTTCATCCAACATACACAACATAACCTGGTCGGACCATGCTCCAATTTCATTAATAATTAAAGACCAATATTCTAACACAGTATACTCTCCTTGGAGAATGAATAACTCTCTACTACAATCAGCCTCCATCAGTAATGACATTACGAATTCTCTTAAGGAATACTTTCTCTTAAATGATAACAATACAGCACTTGACACGTCCTTATGGTGCGTTCATAAAGCCTTTATACGAGGTCATCTGTTAAAGCATGCAGCAACTCAAAAAAAGATGCGCCAAAAAACCACAGATGCTTTAACATCTACAATCCGGGAACTAGAGAAGAAACATAAGTCCTCATTAGATCCTATCATAGGTTCTCAAGTAAAGAGAGCTAGGCATGATTTATATCTCCACCTCCACCATAAATATGAACTCCACCTTCGAAAACTAAAAGCTGAACAATACTGGCAAGGAAATAAAGTATCTAAACTGCTAGCAAATAGGATCAGGAAGAAAGAATCAAAAACTAAAATCCCATTTTTGTATGATGAGAAAGGCGGTAAAATTATGAATCCTAAATTAATTGCAGACGAATTTGCAAATTTTTACTCCAAATTATATAACCTCCACAACTCCCCAGAGACATTTCAACCTAACCCAGACACTATCTCTAGACTCCTCAACAAAATCTCTCTCCCCTCCTTGACACCCAATCAAAGGTCAGCGATAAATGAAAAAATATCTGAACCTGAAGTTGTCAAAGCTATCAATGCATTAAAGCTCAATAAATCACCAGGTCCGGATGGACTATCAAATGAGTATTATAAAACGTTCTCCAAAATATTATCTCCTTATCTCGTACGCTCCTTCAATTTGATAGCTTCCCTTGAAACAGTCCCGAGAGACATGCTACATGCCCTCATTATAACACTACCAAAACCAAGTAAAACAGCAGACACTCCAGCCAATTTTCGCCCTATATCCCTACTCAATTCGGACATCAAAATTTATGCAAAAATATTAGCTGATAGACTCTCTAAGTTACTCCCCTCCCTTATCAACAGTGACCAAATTGGCTTTGTTTCCAATAGGCAATCATCAGACGGAACTAGAAGATTCATAGATTTAATTGATTAATTAGTCTCGAACGCCTTCTCTGCTCCTCTCTCTGGATGCAGAGAAGGCGTTCGATAGAATACATTGGGGTTACGTGCGGGAGACATTAATAAAATTCGGCTTCAAAGTTTTTTTTTTAAATGCTGTAATGGCTTTATATTCAAACCCCAGTGCATCAGTATACACATCCAATTTCCTGTCTAGGCCGTTTGCTATTAAAAAACGCACTAGACAGGGATGTCCTATGTCCCCGCTTATTTTTGCCCTGACTATGGAACCCTTCGCCGAACATATAAGAACCTCTCCTGATATTAAAGGTCTGAGGGCAGGTGGACAAGAGCATCGGATAGGACTTTTTGCCGATGATGTTCTAATTATCACCTCTAATCCGTCTTCTTCCCTACCTGCCATAAACAATATTATTCATAAATTCGGACAAGCTTCATACTACAAAGTAAATGCTAATAAATCACAAATGTTGGACTTGGGCTTATCACACCATGCAAAAACAGAGATTTCTATCTCTCAAGAATTTACATGGGCACAAGGTTCTCTCAAGTATCTAGGAATACAACTTACCTTTCCCACTAGTAATCTATTTAAACATAACTACCTACCATTACTAGATAAAATTAAAACAAGCCTAGACAACCTTCGTCTTCATTCTCTATCTTGGATGGGGAAAGTGGCAGCCATTAAAATGACGATCCTACCCAAAATCCTATACATATTTCAAAATGTGCCGATTTTAGTCCCAGAATATTTCCTAAAATAATTACAATCATTAATCCTCCATTATTCCTGGGGCAAACGTAAACCTAGGGTTAAATCATCTATATTCTACAAACCCCTCGATCAAGGAGGTCTTAACTTTCCCTCCATTTCACATTACTATAAAGCAAACATCCTATCCCAACTCAGGTCATTGATAAAGCCAGATGATTCTAAAAAATGGGTAATAATTGAAACCAGTTTTCTCAACTCAACGAACATATATCTACATTTATTGACACAAAGTATTTTTGGTACACCACTTAAGACACCATTGCTATCCATATCAACTATTTCCAAAATATGGAAACAAATAACGAGAGTTGAAAGACGTCTGCCTATTATACTTCAATTTTGAATAAAAATTATTGTTCACCAAAAAAAAAGAAGAGTTAATTGATCAGAAGATCTGGTGGAAATACGAAATACTGTATACAACCTGGGACAGGCATGGGAGGCAGGGGATATAATACCTTATGAAGAGCTAAAAAGGAAATACCAATTGAAGAATATAGGGTCGAGGTTTTACTATTTACAATTAAAACATGCACTGTATAAGACGATAGGGAAAGGTACACAAATAGCCACTCTGCCACAGCCTTTGGAGAATATTACTGAGTTAATACCTGGCAAGAAATTGATTTCAAGAATATACAAATGGCTGTCGCACCAAAAGAATAACAGGGGGAGTCGATAACCTGACCCATAAATGGCAGGGCATTCTGGAATCCGTACGGGAAGACTTTTGCAACTCAGCTACACAGGCAAAGACTGGTGTTTCAAGGAATTTCTCTGATAGAATAACCCAATTCAATATATTGTATCGTCTCTACTACTCTCCAAAAAAGTTAATGAAGTTTTATAGTACCACAGTTTTTATTTGCCAAAAATGCGGAGAGATAGGGGTGGACGATACACATATATTATGGACATGTATAAAAATCCAAAACTACTGGGCAGAGATAATTGAAGAAATAGAGGTATACCACCAGTTTGCAGTGCCTAGACATTTCGAGGAATGCATTTTAGGGGTGTTGGATGGTGTGGAAGGGATTCAACACAAGGAAATTGCAACCAAATTACTGTTCCAAGCCAGGAAATGTATAGTTGGGCACTGGGGGGGGCGTTAGGCCCCTACAGTTAAAGAATGGGAGAACCGCACAAGGATGTCGCTAGCCAGTGAGGAGTTTTGTTTGACCAGTCTGAAGAAAAAACACAGATTTGCCAAGTTGTGGCGGAGGTGGCTAAATAAAAACTGACGGGAGTTGGGGGGGAGGGGCAATGGAGGGAGGAGGTTAATATACATTGTTTTCTCTTTTTTTTTTTGGCAACCGACAAACTATGGGTGGGAAGGTGGGGAAATACTTATATGTAATTAATTTATGTATCTTTGCATTAACAACATGTCCTATGCAAAATTTTGTATGAATTGAAAAAATTGCAATAAAAAACTATTAAAAAAAAAAAAACGAAAAAAAAAAAACGTGTGCACATCCTAAATATTAGTGACATTTATTCAGTGTAATTTTTTAATAGACGGTGGTGACAGCGACATTACTTGCACTATACCTCCTGTTTAACATGTGCGCATCCTAAATATCAGTGACATTCATTTAGTGTAATTTTTTATTAGGCGGTGGTGACAGCGACATTACTTGCGCTATACTTCCTGTTTAACGTGTGCGCATCCTAAAAATATCTGTGACATTCTGTGTACTTTATTTGTGCATACACTTACAAAACCTGCGCTACTGTACATGTGACATACTTGCAACCATATATATATATCATTTAATATGCGCAAGGCGAGCAGAAAGGGACAGGGAAGTGGCTGTGCAGCTGATGGTGCACACAGAGGACGTGGCCCTGGGCGCGGTGAAATTGTGCCTGCTGCCAGAGCACAAGAAACATACTCACTATAATACCTAGCTTCATGTCTCAGTTTGCAGGGCGGGGCAGGACACCACTCTCGTAGTCAGTGCGACCAGATGGTCGGTTGGATTGCAGCAGATAATGCTTCCAGTCGGTTAAGCACCACCCTGTCTTCCACAAAGTCAAGTCTCAGTAGCCAAGAGTCTGGTCAACAGAATCGTTACCCTGATACTCCTTCCATCCACCATGGTGTGTCTTGGCAAACAAGTGATCCCACACTCTGATATTCCGACGAGCTGTTTTCATCGCCATTCACAAATTTTTGCCTTTTGCCAAGCCCGCTTGAAGAGTGACATGAGGAGATCTTGTGCCCTGATTCCCAAATTCTGGAGCATCCACAGTCAGAAGAAGATGATGGTGGGGAGCAGAAATTAGTGTTTCACAAGGTGGATGATGATGATGAGACACAGTTGACAATAAGTTAACCAAAATTAGAGTCTCAAGAGGTTCATGATGAGGAAGAAACACAGTTGTTGTTAGGTCAGTAATTCAGGAGGATGACTATAAGTGAGGAAGTGGAGGTGCTGGACGATGAAGTCACTGACCCAACCTGGGAAAGTGGCAAGCCGAGTGAGGACAGCAGTACAGAGCGGGAGGGATCCGCAGCACCGCAACAGGCTGGAAGAGGCAGTGGGGTGGCAAAAGGGAGAAAACGGCCTGCAACTGTTCCCCGGAGCACCTCCTTGTGGCAATCTCCCTTGCTAAGGGGTAGGTGTTCCGCAGTCTGGCACTTTTTTGAGGAAAGTGCGGACAATAACATTTTTGTCATTTGCAGCCTGTGCCATACCAAAATGAGCAGGGGCATGAACACTAGCAACGTCACCACAACCAGCATGATCCGCCAAATGGCATCAAAGCACCCTAATAGGTGGGCCGATTGCCTGGGGCCACAACCAGTGTCTGCTGGTCACACCACTGCCTCCTCTTCCCCTGTGTTACATGCTGGCCAATCCCCTGTCCAAGACGCAGGCTCGGATGCCTCCCGTCTTGCACCTTCGCAATCACTATCAGGTAGCACATCAACTTGTGTGTCCCAGCGCAGCGTACAGTTGTCTATACCCCAGGCCTTTGAACAAAAACTCAAAAACTCAGCCACCCACCCACAGACCATAGCACTAAATACGTACCTTTCCAAATTGCAGGCCCTGGAAATGTTGCCATTTAGGCTTCTGGACACTGAGGCTTTCTGCAGCCTGATGGCGGCAACTGTCTCTCAGTCCTCAGTACTCAGTCCCCAACCGCCACTATTTCTCCTGGTGTGCTGTCCCAGCCTTACACCAGCATGTGTCCCGTAACATCACCCATGCCCTGACCAACACAGTTATTGGTAAGGTCCACTTAACATCTGACATTTGGACAAGTGCTTTTGGCCAGGGACGCTACATTTCCCTGACGGCACACTGGGTTAACGTTGTGGAGGCCGGCAGCGAGTCGTACCCTGGGATGGCACAGGTGCTACCAACGCCATGGATTGCAGGCCCTACTTCCATCAGGGTTTCCACCACCGCCTACGTTAGTTAAACTAATCTGCTTAGGTGACAAACAGCACACCGCCGCAGAGCTGTGGCAGGGACCAGACTGATCTGTGGCTCTCGCCACTCAACCTAGAATCAGGCATGGTAGAATCAGGCATGGTAGCACCTGTGCCAATATTTTGTGAAATATTTGTGAAATATTAGTTATATTCGCGACTTCAATATAGTGCATTTTTTTTATCGCGAGAAGTCGTCATTGAAATATTCGTGTTTGCATGCGCATATATGGGTGTGGCTTAGTCTCGCGAGCGTTGTCAAATATTCGGTTCAGAAGAAGACTGGAAAAAATGGTCGTAAGTAACTTTACAGACGTCGAGTTAGATCTCCTGATAACTCTAAGTAATTCAACATTACAGCTCTGAATTACATATCACATGCTTGTTAGGCCTCATGCACACGACCGTTGTGTGCATCCGTGTCCGTTGTTCCGTTTTCCGGGATTTTCTGCGTTGAAAACTCGGAAAATGCACCGTTTATCATCCGCGTCCGTGATCCATGTTTGCTGTCCGTCCAAAAAATAGGACCTGTCCTATTTTTTTGACGGACAACGGTTCGCGGACGCATTCAAGTCAATGGGTCCATGAAAAAACACGGAGGCACACAAGATTGTCACCCGCGTCCGTGATTCGTGTCCGTAGGCTACTTTCGCACAGACGGATCTGCAGATCCATCTGCAAAAAGCTTTTTCAGATCTGAGATTTCACATCGTGAAAACTCAGATCAGACAGTATATTCTAACACAGAGGCGTTCCCATAGTGATGGGGATGCTTCAAGTTAGAATATACTAAGAACTGTGTACATTACTGCCCCCTGCTGCCTGGCAGCACTTGATCTCTTACAGGGGGCTGTGATCCGCACAATTAACCCCTCAGGTGCCGCACCTGAGGGGTTAATTGTGCATATCATAGCCCCCTGTAAGAGATCAGGTGCTGCCTGGCAGCAGGGGCCAGATCCCCCTCCCTCCCCAGTATTATATTCATTGGTGGCCAGTGCGGCCCCCCTCCCTCCCTTCCCAGTATTATATTCATTGGTGGCCAGTGCGGCCCCCCTCCCTCCCCAGTATTATATTTATTGGCGGCCAGTGCGGCCCCCCCTCGCTCCCTCCCCAGTATTATATTCATTGGTTCATTCGCTGGGGCTCCGATCGGATACCATGGCAGCCAAGATGCTACTGCAGTCCTGGCTGCCATGGTTACTTAGCAATTTTAGAAGCATTATACTTACCTGCGATGTCTGTGACCGGCCGGGCGCTCCTCCTACTGGTAAGTGACAGGTCTGTGCTATAATCAATGCGCCGCACAGAACTTTCACTTACCAGTAGGAGGAGCTCCCGGCCGGACACAGACAGCGCAGGTAAGTATAATGCTTCTAAAATTGCTAAGTAACCATGGCAGCCAGGACTGCAGTAGCGTCTTGGCTGCCATGGTAACCGATCGGAGCCACAGCGAATTAACTGGGACTCCGATCGGAACTCTCCACTGCCACCAATGATGGGGGGGGTTTAATTAGGGGAGGGAGAAAGGGGAGGCCGCACTGGCCACCAATGAATATAATACTGGGGAGGGAGGGGGGCCGCACTGGCCACCAATGAATATAATACTGGGGAGGGAGAGAGGGGGGCCGCACTGGCCACCAATGAATATAATACTGGGGAGGGAGGGGGGCCGCACTGGCCACCAATGAATATAATACTGGGGAGGGAGGGGGGTCTGGCCCCTGCTGCCAGGCAGCACCTGATCTCTTACAGGGGGCTATAGTATGCACAATTAACCCCTCAGGTGCGGCACCTAAGGGGTTAATTGTGCGGATCACAGCCCCCTGTAAGAGATCGGGTGCTGCCAGGCAGCAGGGGGCAGTTATGTTCACAGTTCTTAGTATATTCTAACTTGAAGCGTCCCCATCACTATGGGAACGCCTCTGTGTTAGAATATACTGTCGGATCTGAGTTTCACGATCTAACTCAAATCCGATGGTATATTCTAACATAGAGGCGTTCCCATGGTGATGGGGACGCTTCAAGTTAAAATATACCATCGGATTGGAGAAAACTCCGATCCGATGGTATATTAATAGGGACTCCTGACTTTACATTGAATGTCAATGGGCGACGGATCCGTTTGCAATTGCACCATATTGTGTCAACGTCAAACGGATCCGTCCCCATTGACTTGCATTGTAAGTCAGGACGGATCCGTTTGGCTCCGCACGGCCTTCATGTACGTGGATCCTCCAAAAATCAAGGAAGACCCACGGAAGAAAAAACGGACACGGATCACGGAACTATGGAACCCGTTTTTGCGGACTGCAAAAAAAAACGGTTGTGTGCATGAGGCCTTATTTAAAAAATTTTATATGCACATAAAGTGTTCCTAAATGTTTGTTATTTGGAAAATGATTACTAATATTTTTCGCATTTCATACAAATTCACATTTTATCTGGTTTGAGTAGATATTCATGATTTGGGGTAATAAGTATACTTATTGCCCCAAATCATTAATATCTACTCAAGCAAGATAAAATGTGAATTTGTATGTAATGCGAAAAATATTAGTAATAATTTTCGATGTCACGAATATTTAGGAACACTTTATCTGACATCACACCACTATGTATGTAGCATGTATGTATGGATAGCAGACAAATATCTCTCATATGCACATTGCACATCAATTTTACTGCCTTACACTATGTACCACACACTATATCCCACACACTATATACAGTCGTGGCCAAAAGTTTTGAGAATGACACAAATATTAGTTTTCACAAAGTTTGCTGCTAAACTGCTTTTAGATCTTTGTTTCAGTTGTTTCTGTGATGTAGTGAAATATAATTACACGCACTTCATACGTTTCAAAGGCTTTTATCGACAATTACATGACATTTATGCAAAGAGTCAGTATTTGCAGTGTTGGCCCTTCTTTTTCAGGACCTCAGCAATTCGACTGGGCATGCTCTCAATCAACTTCTGGGCCAATTCCTGACTGATAGCAACCCATTCTTTCATAATCACTTCTTGGAGTTTGTCAGAATTAGTGGGTTTTTGTTTGTCCACCCGCCTCTTGAGGATTGACCACAAGTTCTCAATGGGATTAAGATCTGGGGAGTTTCCAGGCCATGGACCCAAAATGTCAACGTTTTGGTCCCCGAGCCACTTAGTTATCACTTTTGCCTTATGGCACGGTGCTCCATCGTGTTGGAAAATGCATTGTTCTTCACCAAACTGTTGTTGGATTGTTGGAAGAAGTTGCTGTTGGAGGGTGTTTTGGTACCCTGCCTGCTGCCATTCCTGAGCAAGCTCTGCACTGCTGGGACTCCGATCTCGCAGCTGAATCCTCTTTAGGAGACAATCCTGGCGCTTGCTGGACTTTCTTGGACGCCCTGAAGCCTTCTTAACAAGAATTGAACCTCTTTCCTTGAAGTTCTTGATGATCCTATAAATTGTTGATTGAGGTGCAATCTTAGTAGCCACAATATCCTTGCCTGTGAAGCCATTTTTATGCAACGCAATGATGACTGCATGCGTTTCTTTGCAGGTCACCATGGTTAACAATGGAAGAACAATGATTTCAAGCATCACCCTCCTTTTAACATGTCAAGTCTGCCATTTTAACCCAATCAGCCTGACATAATGATCTCCAGCCTTGTGCTCGTCAACATTCTCACCTGAGTTAACAAGACGATTACTGAAATGATCTCAGCAGGTCCTTTAATAACAGCAATGAAATGCAGTGGAAAGTTTTTTTTGGGATTAGGTTAATTTTCATGGCAAAGAAGGACTATGCAATTCATCTGATCACTCTTCATAACATTCTGGAGTATATGCAAATTGCTATTATAAAAACTTAAGCAGCAACTTTTCCAATTGCCAATATTTATGTAATTCTTAAAACTTTTGGCCACGACTGTACAACCAGCTCCCCCCGCACACCCACACCCACACACACACACAGTCTATAGATTCTAATTTGTGTCCTGTTGGTGAGCAGAAGTAATGTTTGACCGCCAGTATTTGCTGGTTCATTTAGGTTTACCCAGGGTGCACCACGGGGAGGTGAACCAGCTGTACACTTTATACCGTACCGTCACTTCACTAGACAGGAATACCTCTCCTCAGATGGCCAATATCCGATTGCTCATACCGCACACACATATAATTTCAATACAATCAGATGTTATAACGGTAACCTAAAAATTCTTGTGTTGAGATGATGACATTAATGGGGTTCTCTGGGCTTTTTCTATTGATGACCTATCCTCAGCAGCGGGCAGGAAGAGAGTCGGAAGAAGGACGTGCACACTGTGCGCGCCGTCTCCTCAAACAGCTGATTGGCGGGGGTGCCGTGTGTCGGACCCCCGCCGATCTGCTATTAATGACCTATCCTAAGCATAGGTCATCAATAGAGAAAGCCAGGAGAACCCGTTTAATTTCTAATATTTGTGTTTTAAACATTTGGTATTATATGCTTGCATTTTTATCCTTCAGCGCATGTTGGAGCAGGGGTACGACAAGACCCGGTCCTACGCTGAAAAGCGGCGTACAGTGCGGAGGATCGGGTATGAGCTGTTGAGGGAT
Source organism: Bufo bufo (assembly GCF_905171765.1). NCBI lineage: Eukaryota > Metazoa > Chordata > Amphibia > Anura > Bufonidae > Bufo > Bufo bufo. The sequence goes on from NC_053390.1 coordinate 631,658,108, forward strand.
CACGATGGCCAGCATAAGAGGATGGCCTTCGTGAAGAAATGGTCAGATCTCAAGCGGTGGAATTCTGATCGGATCAGAGAGATCCGTGACAGAATATGCCAAGGTGCAATGCTTACATAACTTTTGTATCTTTCACCAACACTCTGTAATGTATATGTACATTTATGCTTTAAGAGTTGCTTTTATAAATTATGAAAATTGTGTCTTTATAGATGTTCCTGTTCCCTCCGTCTGCCGCATGCTTTCCAGAAAGGAAGTGGTGGAGGTCACTGCGTCGGAAGAGGAGGAGGAGCATGCCGGACCCTCTGGCAGCAGAATGCCCCTACCCCACCTAATGTGGATGAATTGATGGAGGGTAAATAGGCCGGACTCTCACACCACCCCGCTTCACCCCCCCCCCAGCTTTTCAGGAGGAGGACGAGGAAGAGGTTGTGACCACCCCCCACCTGTGCTGTGGGTGTTTTAACTCAGTCACTGTTCACACACACACACACACACACACACACACACAGTTCAGTCAGTTTATTCTTCACCACAAGCACAGTTTATTGCAGCAAACAATAATAAACATGTTCAAGCTTTACCTTTAATCTTTCTTCAGCCCACACATATTGGATAACTTAAAGTCCCACACTTTGAGTTAAGTACAAGCAGGGTAACAAAACAGTAGTATCTCAACACACTTTACAGTCTTTAAGAGATCAGGTTCACCTCTCAGCTTGTTTAGCGTTCAGATCTCCTGTCCACACTTTATCTCCCCAGCCTTTTTAACCACACCTTTATGAAAACCCTGGAAGGAGTACGGGAGTGACCTGTCCCACCCATTCTCTCTGGTCACTCCTAAAACCCGGACCCAAAATCCACTTTAATAATAAACTCCCAGTAACCTAATGTTACTGGCGTACTGATTCCCAGGAATTATCTCACTGAGGCATACATTCTCAGTGAGACATACTGACCATCCATGATTCTCCGCTTTGGGCTACTACAGTGCACACAGCAATATTAATCTTTATCTATAAAATGGTATAAAAACACAAAAAAAGGGCAACAATGAAGGTATAACAAACATTCCAGTAATAGAAAACAGCAACACTATACACTAATTACCGTATTTTTCGCCATAAAGACTCACTTTTTACCCCCCAAAAGTGGGGGAAAAATAGCAGTGCGTCTCATGGGGCCAATGCTGTTGATTTTGCCGTATTTTCAATGATACACCCGCCGCGATGCCGTGCGGCGGGTGTATCAGCTGTGAGGGAGGAGGGGCTGGGGGCCGGCATCTGCATTTATAATGACAGCGGGGCCCGTGCAGTGACTGTATTCTACTACACGGGCCCTGCTCACTGTATAATCGTATCTGTATTCTGTAATAGTTAATTGTGTATATAATGTAATCGCATAATGTAAGTAGCGCTGATTATGCGATTACATTATATACACAATTAACTATTACAGAATACAGATACGATTATACAGTGAGCGGGACCCGTGTAGTAGAATACAGTCACTGCACGGGTCAAGCTGTCATTATAAAAGCAGATGCGACCCCCACCCCTTGTATTGAGGGTCATTCACTACAGGGACACTGTTATGGAGGGAATCTGTGGATGACACATAGCATAAGATGCTATATATGTGTCATCCACAGATCCCCCCCATAACTGTGTCATACACAGATCCCCATAACAGTGCCATCCAGAGACCCCAATAAGAGCCACCCGCAGATCCCCCATAAGTGTCACCCACAGATCCCCCATAAGTGTCACCCACAGATCCCCCATAAGTGTCACCCACAGATCCCCCATAACAGTGCGTCACCCACAGATCCCCCATAACAGTGCATCACCCACAGATCCCCCATAACAGTTCGCCATCCACAGATCCCCCATAACAGTGTGCCATCCACAGACCACAATTAGTTCAAAACCCACCAAAAGACCACCTATTGGTTCAAAATATTTTTTTTCTTATTTTCCTCCTCAAAAACCTAGGTGCGTCTTATGGGCCGGTGGGTCTTATAGGGCGAAAAATACGGTAATTAATCTACATAAAAAACATTAACTTAACAACTAAATAACACTAGACTCTAATGAACTATTCGTAACTAAACAACTATATGTCGAATTGAGATGTAAATTGTCAGCTGCTTTATACACTAATCACTAATTGGCTTTTAATCTGATTAGCAATTTTATTTATTTTTTTAAAACAGTACTAATACAACTGAAAAATAAAATCTTAGAGCTGCAGCAGGAGCACCACAAAGATCTAAAGGAGCTACGAGAGCACCAGCTGCGAAAGTTGCGGGAGCTGAAGCTCCAGTTTTCACACAAAATAATGATGCTTAAGGAGAAGCCCAATAAGGCTGTGGAGGTGCTGTTAAAAATCCATGACCAATTTAAAATTTTGCCATAGTTTTACATATAAATATAAAGCTTTTTTCATAATGTTAAATGCTAATATAAAGGTTTTATACACTGCGTGCAGAATTATTAGGCAAATTAGTATTTTGACCACATCATCCTCTTTATGCATGTTGTCTTACTCCAAGCTGTATAGGCTCGAAAGCCTACTACCAATTAAGCATATTAGGTGATGTGCATCTTTGTAATGCGAAGGGGTGTGGTCTAATGACATCAACACCCTATATTAGGTGTGCATAATTATTAGGCAACTTTCTTTCCTTTGGCAAAATGGGTCAAAAGAAGGACTTGACAGGCTCAGAAAAGTCAAAAATAGTGAGATATCTTGCAGAGGGATGAAGCACTCTTAAAATTGCAAAGCTTCTGAAGCGTGATCATCGAACAATCAAGCGTTTCATTCAAAATAGTCAACAGGGTCGCAAGAAGCGTGTGGAAAAACCAAGGCGCAAAATAACTGCCCATGAACTGAGAAAAGTCAAGCGTGCAGCTGCCAAGATGCCACTTTCCACCAGTTTGGCCATATTTCAGAGCTGCAACATCACTGGAGTGCCCAAAAGCACAAGGTGTGCAATACTCAGAGACATGGCCAAGGTAAGAAAGGCTGAAAGACGACCACCACTGAACAAGACACACAAGCTGAAACGTCAAGACTGGGCCAAGAAATATCTCAAGACTGATTTTTCTAAGGTTTTATGGACTGATGAAATGAGAGTGAGTCTTGATGGGCCAGATGGATGGGCCCGTGGCTGGATTGGTAAAGGGCAGAGAGCTCCAGTCCGACTCAGACGCCAGCAAGGTGGAGGTGGAGTACTGGTTTGGGCTGGTATCATCAAAGATGAGCTTGTGGGGCCTTTTCGGGTTGAGGATGGAGTCAAGCTCAACTCCCAGTCCTACTGCCAGATTCTGGAAGACACCTTCTTCAAGCAGTGGTACAGGAAGAAGTCTGCATCCTTCAAGAAAAACATGATTTTCATGCAGGACACTGCTCCATCACACGCGTCCAAGTACTCCACAGCGTGGCTGGCAAGAAAGGGTATAAAAGAAGAAAATCTAATGACATGGCCTCCTTGTTCACCTGATCTGAACCCAATTGAGAACCTGTGGTCCATCATCAAATGTGAGATTTACAAGGAGGGAAAACAGTACACCTCTCTGAACAGTGTCTGGGAGGCTGTGGTTGCTGCTGCACGCAATGTTGATGGTGAATAGATCAAAACACTGACAGAATCCATGGATGGCAGGCTTTTGAGTGTCCTTGCAAAGAAAGGTGGCTATATTGGTCACTGATTTGTTTTTGTTTTGTTTTTAAATGTCAGAAATGTATATTTGTGAATGTTGAGATGTTATGATGGTTTCACTGGTAAAAATAAATAATTGAAATGGGTATATATTTGTTTTTTGTTAAGTTGCCTAATAATTATGCACAGTAATAGTCACCTGCACACACAGATATCCCCCTAAAATAGCTAAAACTAAAAACAAACTAAAAACTACTTCCAAAAATATTCAGCTTTGATATTAATGAGTTTTTTGGGTTCATTGAGAACATGGTTGTTGTTCAATAATAAAATTAATCCTCAAAAATACAACTTGCCTAATAATTCTGCACTCCCTGTAGTTAACTTATAACGTCAGTTTTTTTTAGTTTTTTTATTTTATGGTTTCTGTTTTATTTTAACTAATAGGGTTTCACAAATGCCCTTTAGTCCAGCCCAAGCTCATCAGTATCATAACAGGTACATAGAAATGGAGGAGTATAAGGCCTACCCATAACTCTGAAGGATCAGGATAATAGCAGCAGTCATTGTTGATGGTGAAGCATATAAGCCTACACATAACTCTGAAGGATCAGGATAATAGCAGCATTCATTAGTAACGGTGGAGTATAAGGCCTACACATAGCTCTGAAGGATCAGGATAATAGCAGCAGTAATTGTTAACTGTGGAGTATAAGGCCTACACATAGCTCTGAAGGATCAGGATAATAGCAGCATTCATTGTTAACGGTGGAGTATAAGGCCTACCCATAACTCTGAAGGATTAGGATAATAGCAGCAGTCATTGTTAACAATGGAGTATAAGGCCTACCCATAACTCTGAAGGATCAGGATAATAGCAGCAGTCATTGTTAACGGTGGAGTATAAGGCCTACACATAACTCTGAAGGATCAGGATAATAGCAGCAGTCATTGGTAACGGTGGAGTATAAGGCCTACACATAGCTCTGAAGGATCAGGATAATAGCAGCAGTAATTGTTAATGGTAGAGTATAAGGCCTACACATAGCTCTGAAGGATCAGGATAATAGCATTCATTGGTAAAGGTGGAGTATAAGGCCTACACATAACTCTGAAGGATCAAGATAATAGCAGCATTCATTAGTAACGGTGGAGTATAAGGCCTACCCATAACTCTGAAGGATTAGGATAATAGCAGCAGTCATTGTTAACGGTGAAGTATAAGGCCTACCCATAACTCTGAAGGATCAGGATAATAGCAGCAGTCATTGTTAACGGTGGAGTATAAGGCCTACCCACAACTGTGAAGGATCAGGATAATAGCAGCAGTCATTGTTAACGGTGGAGTATAAGGCCTAAACATAGCTCTGAAGGATCAGGATAATAGCATTCATTGGTAAAGGTGGAGTATAAGGCCTACACATAACTCTGAAGGATCAGGATAATAGCAGCATTCATTAGTAACGGTGGAGTATAATGCTGTCACACCGGTGACAGGTTTGAGAAGATCTGAAAGATTATCTGCTCATTAGTGATCTGACAGCATCTTTTGGTTTCACTTTGTCTGTGTTTTGCTTGTATGTCCACACCTCCTGTTCAGGTGTGGATCATGTGACCTTTACCTTCCCCTATTTAGTTTGACTCCACCCATCACTCCTTGCTTTGGATAGCTTCATTTGGTGTTGGAAGAGCTGGAGTGTAGTTCTATTTGAAGTCCTGATCATCCATCATCCTTAGAAGTTAAGTGTTCCGCTTGTTGTGTTTTGTATTCCTCCCCTCCTCTGTTGTTTACTAGGCCTCAGTGAGACGCTGGTTCCTTCACCAGGGAAGGAGCGAGTTGTCTCTGCCCTGTCATAAGTCTAGGGCATCTGAGGGCCACCAGGGTTTTCTAGGTTCCTGTGTATGGGCATCTCTACCATCGAGAGGTGCCCATACGGATAAGAGTTAGGGCAAGGAGCAGGGTTTCATAGGTGGTGACCCTTTTCCTTCCCTAGCGGTGAGGCCTAGTGTCTTTTCCCTTCCGTCTTGTTGTCTTTTGGTGTTCCCCCATAACAGTTCGCCATCCACAGATCTCCCATAACAGTGTGCCATCCACAAACCACAATTAGTTCAAAACCCACAAAAAGCACACCTATTGGTTCAAAATATTTTTTTTCTTATTTTCCTCCTCAAAAACTTAGGTGCGTCTTATGGGCCGGTGCGTCTTATAGGGCGAAAAATACGGTAATTAATCTACATAAAAACCAATAACTTAACAACTAAATAACACTAGACTCTAATGAACTATTCGTAACTAAACAACTATATATCGAATTGAGATGTAAATTGTTAGCTGCTTTATACACTAATCACTAATTGCCTTTTAATCTGATTAGCAATTTATTTTATTTTTTTAAAACAGTACTAATACAACTGAAAAAAAAAATCTTAGAGCTGCAGCAGGAGCACCACAAAGATCTAAAGGAGCTACGGGAGCACCAGCTGCGAAAGTTGCGGGAGCTGAAGCTCCAGTTTTTACACAAAATAATGATGCTGAAGGAGAAGCCCAATAAGGCTGTGGAGGTGCTGTTAAAAATCCATGACCAACTTAAAGTTTTGCCATAGTTTTACATATAAATATAAAGCTTTTTTCATAATGTTAAATGTTAATATAAAGGTTTTCTAGTTAACTTATAAGGTCAGTTTTTTTATTTTTTTTATTTTATGGTTTCTGTTTTATTTTAACTTATATGGTTTCACAAAGGCCCCTTTAGTCCAGCCCAAACTCATCAGTATCATGACAGGTACATAGAAATGGAGGAGTATAAGGCCTACACATAACTCTGAAGGATCAGGATAATAGCAGCAGTCATTGTTGATGGTGAAGTATATAAGCCTACACATAGCTCTGAAGGATCAGGATAATAGCGGCAGTAATTGTTAACGGTGAAGTATAAGGCCTACACATAGCTCTGAAGGATCAGGATAATAGCAGCATTCATTGTTAACGGTGGAGTATAAGGCCTACCCATAACTCTGAAGGATTAGGATAATAGCAGCAGTCATTGTTAACGGTGGAGTATAAGGCCTACCCATAACTCTGAAGGATTAGGATAATAGCAGCAGTCATTGTTAACGGTGGAGTATAAGGCCTACCCATAACTCTGAAACGATCAGGATAATAGCAGCAGTCATTGTTAACGGTGGAGTATAAGGCCTACCCATAACTGTGAAGAATCAGGATAATAGCAGCAGTCATTGTTAACCGTGGAGTATAAGGCCTACACATAACTCTGAAGGATCAGGATAATAGCAGCAGTCATTGGTAACGGTGGAGTATAAGGCCTACACATAGATCTGAAGGATCAGGATAATAGCAGCAGTAATTGTTAACGGTAGAGTATAAGGACTACACATAGCTCTGAAGGATCAGGATAATAGCATTCATTGGTAAAGGTGGAGTATAAGGCCTACACATAACTCTGAAGGATCAGGATAATAGCAGCATTCATTAGTAACGGTGGAGTATAAGGCTGTCACACCGGTGACAGGTTTGAGAAGATCTGAAAGATTATCTGCTCATTAGTGATCTGACAGCATCTTTTGGTTTCACTTTGTCTGTGTGTTGCTTGTATGTCCACATCTCCTGTTCAGGTGTGGATCATGTGACCTTTACCTTCCCCTATTTAGTTTGACTCCACCCATCACTCCTTGCTCTGGATAGCTTCATTTGGTGTTGGAAGAGCTGGAGTGTGGTTCTAGTTGAAGTCCTGATCATCCATCATCCTTAGAAGTTAAGTGTTCCGCTTGTTGTGTTTTGTATTCCTCCCCCCCTCTGTTGTTTACTAGGCCTCAGTGAGACGCTGGTTCCTTCACCAGGGAAGGAGCGAGTTGTCTCTGCCCTGTCATAAGTCTAGGGCATCTGAGGGCCACCAGGGTTTTCTAGGTTCCTGTGTATGGGCATCTCTACCATCGAGAGGTGCCCATACGGATAGGAGTTAGGGCCAGGAGCAGGGTTTCATAGGTGGTGACCCTTTTCCTTCCCTAGCGGTGAGGCCTAGTGTCTTTTCCCTTCCGTCTTGTTGTCTTTTGGTGTTCTCCCCTACAACATCAGTGACATTATCCAGAGCCAATACCGCAATTTTTTTTTCTGATCTGTGTAGCTATGGATGCTATGACTGCACTGGTCGAACAGATGCAGAATCTGACTTTGGAGGTAACAGACCTCCGTGTGATGGTTTTGCAAATTCAGAGCCCACAGGCTGCTGGTTCCGGTGGTGGGTTCCAGGCCTGCCCTGAACCGAAGGTGGCTCTCCCGGACAGGTTTTCTGGGGGTGGTGACAATTTCATCCGGTTCAGGGAGTCATGTAAATTATACTTTAGGCTTCGTCCATACTTTTCCTGTGATGAGTGTCAACGTGTGGGTATGATTATTTCATTACTTAAAGAGGACGCACAATCCTGGGCTTTTTCTCTGCCGACCGGATCACCGTCCCTCCGGTCGGTGGATGAATTCTTTAGAGCCTTGGGTCTAATCTATGATGACCCGGATAGGATCTCTCGGGTCGAGACCAAGTTACGGGGTTTGGGCAGGGAGAACGTTCTGCAGAGATCTTTTGCTCTGAATTTAGGAGATGGGCTACGGATACAGAGTGGAACGATTCTGCTCTCCGTAGCCAATTCTGCCAGGGTCTCTCTGAGAGACTGCAGGATGCATTGGCTTTTCATGAAAATCCTGAGTCATTGGAAGCAGCTATGTCCCTTGCTGTACGTCTTGATAGACGCCTGAGGGAGAGATCTAGGGGTCCTCACCTTCAGAACGTACTGTCCAATAAGGGTACTGCTTCCTTTGACACTTATGGTGGAGAGACTCAGGTGGTTGTGCCTTGTGATGAGCCTATGCAGTTAGGAGGAGCTACTCCTGGAACTACTGGCAAAAGCTTGGGTCATGTGAAAGGAGTCTGCTTTTGTTGTGGCAAGAAAGGACATTTTGTGAATATTTGTCCGTACTTGCAGCATCAAGGTGTAAACCAAAGAAAAAAAAAGTTTAATCCCCAAATTCCTATTGGAAGTGTGGGTGGGCAGCAAGAAAACCTACTTTTGTCTTTTACTGGTAGTACCCGTTTTCTCCTGTCAGCCGAGGTGGCGCTAGAGTCCAAAACTGTGAAAATCTAAGCTTTTATCGACAGTGGGGCAGGAGTTAACGTGATTGATGGACATTCACGGGTTGACTACTAATGCATTAGAGAATAGTATTTCTGTCTTTGCAATTGACTCCGCACCTCTCGCCCAAAAATGCCTGTCGCAGGTAGTGAATGACATTCATTTAAGAGTGGGTGATTTGCATCAGGAATCTATCTCCTGTTATGTGTTGGAGGGTCTGCCTGCTCCGTTGGTGTTGGGCTTACCATGGTTAAGCAAACATAACCCTAATATCGATTGGCAGGCGAGACAGATTCTCGAGTGGAGTGATTTTTGCATGGACAACTGTCTTAATGCATCGTTCTCTATGGTTACCACTAAAACTGTACCCTCGTTCATTTCTGAATTTTCTGATGTGTTTTCTGAGAATGGTAATCAGGAGTTGCCTCCACACCGGGAGTATGACTGTCCTGTCAATCTTATTCCCGGAGCTAAATTGCCCAAATCTCGGTTGTATAATCTTTCGGGAACACGAAAGAAAGGCTATGCGAGAGTATATCACCGAGAGTTTGGCAAAGGGACATATTAGACCATCCAAGTCCCCAGTGGCTGCTGGATTTTTCTTTGTAAAGAAAAACGATGGTACCCTGAGACCATGTCTGGACTTCCGTGAGCTCAATCGTATTAGCGTCCGTGATCCTTACCCCCTTTCTTTGATTCCGGATTTGTTTAGTCAGATTGTTGGTGCCAAGGTGTTCTCTAAATTGGATCTGAGGGGGGCATATAATCTGGTACGGATCAAGGAGGGGGATGAGTGGAAGACCCCTTTTAATACCCCTGAGGGTCATTTTGAAAACCTGGTCATGCCCTTTGGGTTAACCAATGCTCCTGTGGTTTTTCAACACTTTGTCAATGACATCTTTCATCATCTGGTGGGGAGGTTTGTCGTGGTATACCTTGATGACATACTAATTTATTCGCCTAATATGGAGACTCATCAGGATCATGTGAAACAGGTGTTACAGATCCTAAGAGAGAATAAGTTGTATGCTAAGATGGAAAAGTGTGTATTTGCTGTACAGGAAGTGCAATTTCTGGGTTACCTGCTCTCATCCTCAGGTTTTCGTATGGATCCCGAGAAGGTCCGTGCCGTGTTGGACTGGGATCGACCCGAAAATCTGAAAGCGCTTATGTGGTTTTTGGGGTTTACCAACTACTACCGTAAATTTATCTTGAACTATTCATCGGTGGTTAAACCTTTAACAGACATGACTAGGAAAGATGCTGCTATTTCTATCTGGTCTGATGCGGCATTACAGGCCTTTTCTGCTGTGAAAGAATGTTTTGCTTCAGCCCCTATTCTGGTGCAACCGGACGCGTCTCAGCCATTTATTGTTGAAGTTGACGCGTCAGAGGTCGGGGTAGGAGCAATATTGTCGCAGGGTCCTTCACCCAGTAAATGGCGCGCATGTGCATTTTTCTCAAAAAAACTTTCGACTGCTGAAAGGAATTATGATGTGGGGAATAGGGAATTGCTGGCCATTAAGTTAGTGTTCAAGGAATGGCGGCATTGGTTGGAAGGAGAAATTCATCCTATTACGGTAATTACGGATCACAAGAATCTGGCCTACTTGGAGTCGGCTAAGCGACTGAACCCAAGGCAGGCCAGATGGTCATTGTTTTTCACCAGATTTAACTTCATCGTCACTTTTCGCCCTGGGGTTAAGAACGTCAAGGCGGATACTTTGTCACGTAGCTTTCCTGGGGAGGGTGAGTCTAATGACCCTAGTCCCATTTTATCTGAAGGGGTAGTTATTTCCGCTCTTTATCCTGATCTCGAGGCCAGGGTGTTGGAGGCACAGGAGGATGCTCTGGACTCTTGTCCTCAGGGGAAATTGTTTGTTCCCCCCGAATTACGTCACAAGGTGTTCGAGGAACATCACTGTACGGTGCTCGCAGATTCTGGTGGCCGGGGTTGTGTAAGTGTATTGAGGACTATGTGTCAGCCTGTGGTACCTGTGCACGTGCTAAGGTGACACATACTCGGCCTTCCGGATCTCTGCTTCCATTGCCCATCCCGTCCAGACCTTGGACCCATTTGTCCATGGATTTTATCACGGATTTACAGAATTCTTCAGGAAAGACCATGATTTTGGTGGTTGTCGATCGTTTTAGTAAAATGGCACACTTTATTGCATTACCTAGTCTACCCAATGCTAAAACTCTTGCACAGGTGTTTGTCGACAACATCGTGAAACGACATGGCATTCCCTCTGATGTGGTGTCCGATAGAGGGACTCAGTTTGTTTCCAGATTCTGGAAAGCATTCTGTACTCGTCTGGGTGCACAATTGTCCTTCTCTTCTGCTTTTCATCCTCAGTCGAATGGACAGACGGAGCGCACTAATCAGAATCTGGAGACTTACTTGAGATGTTTTGTTTCAGAGAATCAGGAAGAGTGGTCTTCATTTTTGTCGTTAGCTGAGTTTGCTAAAAATAACCGTAGACAGGAATCCACGATTTTCCTCTTCTTTGTCTTCTATTTGGCGGAAAATCCAAAATAACCTAGAAAAGATGGGCAACAGGTATAAGCGTGCGGCTGACAGGAGACGTATGAGTGGTCCGGACCTGAGAGTGGGTGATTCTGTGTGGCTGTCTACAAGAAACATTAAACTTAAGGTACCTTCTTGGAAGTTTGGACCAAGATTTATTGGTCCATATAAGATCACTGCCATTGTTAACCCTGTAGCCTTCCGTCTTGAACTTCCTCAGGCATTAAAAATCCATAACGTATTTCATAAATCGTTGTTAAAGAAATGTGTTGAACCTGTTGAGTCGTCCTCCTTGCCTCCCGCTCCTGTCATGGTGGACGGCAATTTGGAATTTCATATTAGCAGGATTGTGGACTCCCGAGTTCTCCGGAGATCCCTCCAGTATCTCGTTCATTGGAGAGGGTACAGACCAGAGGAGAGGATGTGGGTTCCAGCGACCGATGTTAATGCTAGTCGTCTGGTGAGAGCATTCCACAGAGCTCATCCTGATAAGTAGAGATGTCCAGAAAAATTCGCTGGCGAATAGTTCCCGGCAAACATAGCTTGTTCGCGTTCGCCGCGGCAGGCGAACATATGCGATGTTCGGTCCGCCCCATATTCGTCATCATTGTGTAAACTTTGACCCTGTACCTCACAGTCAGCAGACACATTCCAGCCAATCAGCAGCAGACCCTCCCTCCCTCCCAGACCCTCCCACCTCCTGGACAGCATCCATTTTAGATTCATTCGGAAGCTGCATTCTTAGTGAGAGGAGGGACAGTGCTGCTGCTGCTGATTTAATAGGGAAAACATTAGCTAGGGCAGTGTTCTGTGTCCACAGACTCATCTGCTGTAAGGACAGCGTCCTGACAGCACCCCAAAAAGCCCTTTTTAGGGCTGGTACATCAGTCTGCTTTTTAAAAAAAAATATATATACATATATATATATTGCAGTTGCCTGCCCGTGTGTGAGAGGCTGCAGGCTCACAGACTGTACTGTGTGCACACCATTCATACAGGGTGTCACAGACAGTACCTTGCAGATAAAAAAAAGTCAATTTATTTATATTTTTTTTTTTATATAATCGCAGTTACCAGACAGTGAGAGGCTGCAGGCTGACATACTGTACTGTGTGCACACCGTTCATACAGGGTGTCACAGACAGTACCTTGCAGATAAAAAAAAGTCAATTTTATTTTATTGTATATATAATCGCAGTTGCCAGACAGTGAGAGGCTGCAGGCTCACAGACTGTACTGTGGCCACTGGCCAGGCCAACACTCATACCGTTACAGGTTGTCACACTCACAATACCTGGCAGATAAAAAAAAGCCAATTTATTTTTTCTCTGTGATATAATCGCAGTTGCCAGACAGTGAGAGGCTGCAGGCTCACAGACTGTATTGTGGCCACTGGCCAGGCCACCACTCATACCGTTACAGGGTGTCACACTCACAATACCTGGCAGATAAAAAAAAGCCTATTTATTTTTTCTCTGTGATATAATCGCAGTTGCCAGACAGTGAGAGGCTGCAGGCTCACAGACTGTACTGTGTCCACTGGCCAGGCCACCACTCATACCGTTACAGGGTGTCAAACTCACAATACCTGGCAGATTAAAAAAAGCCAATTTATTTTTTCTCTGTGTTATAATCGCAGTTGCCAGACAGTGAGAGGCTGCAGGCTCACAGACTGTACTATGGCCACTGGCCAGGCCACCACTCATACCGTTACAGGGTGTCACACTCACAATACCTGGCAGATAATAAAAAGCCAATTTATTTTTTCTCTGTGATATAATTGCAGTTGCCAGACAGTGAGAGGCTGCAGGCTCACAGACTGTACTGTGTCCACTGGCCAGGCCAACACTCATACCGTTACAGGGTGTCACACTCACAATACCTGGCAGATAAAAAAAAGCCAATTTATTTTTTCTCTGTGATATAATTGCAGTTGCCAGACAGTGAGAGTCTGCAGGCTCACAGACTGTACTGTGTCCACTGGCCAGGCCACCACTCATACCGTTACAGGTTGTCACACTCAAAATACCTGGCAGATAAAAAAAAGCCAATTTATTTTTTATCTGTGATATAATCGCAGTTGCCAGACAGTGAGAGGCTGCAGGCTCACAGACTGTATTGTGGCCACTGGCCAGGCCACCACTCATACCGCTACAGGGTGTCACACTCACAATACCTTGCAGATAAAAAAAAGCCAATTTATTTTTTCACTGTAATAAATATAATCGCAGTTGCAAGCCAGTGTGTGTCAGGCCCACACAGACTGTACTGTGCCCACTGCCCACCACTTATATAGGGTGGCACAATACCTTGCACGCATAGTAACACTTAAAAAAAAAAAAATGACAGGCAGAGGCAGGCCACCCTGCAGGGGCCGTCGTGGTGCTGTGATTTCCACTGGCCCTGGAATAATGCCCAGTGTTCAGAGGCCACGTACCCTGAACCCAAAAAATTCTGAGAAAATAGTTGTCTGGCTTACACAGGACACCCAATCTTCAACAGCTTCCGCTAAGAACCTTGATGCACCATCCTCTTCCAGCTCAGCTTCGGTCACCTGCTCTCAAGTTACCACTCTCCCGAACGCCGCCACCACCAACACTACCACCACAGCCACCACAGCCGCTTCACTTGATCCGTCAGAGGAGTTATTTACACATCAGTTGGATGAAATTAGTGATGTGCAACCATTATCGCGAGAGGATGTAGATAACAGGGATATGTCTCAGTCAGGCAGCATTACACACATGGACGTATAGTGTGATGATGATGATAATGATGATGTTGTACCCGCTGCTGCTTCCTTTGCTGAGGTGTCAGATACAAGTAAAGCGGTTGATGATGACGATGTGTCCGTGGATGCCACGTGGGTGCCGGCTCGAAAAGAAGAAGAAGAGGGGAAAAGTTCAGAAGGGGAGACAGAGAGAAGGAGGAGACGAGTTGGAAGCAGGGGGAGGTCATCGCAAGGAGCTAGTGGCACAGTCAGACAGCATGTATCGGCACCCGGGGTCAGGCAGACAGCACGCCAATCAACGCATGCTGTTGCCACCACCAGAATGCCGTCATTGCAAAGCTCAGCAGTGTGGCATTTTTTTTGTGTTTCTGCCTCTGATAACAGCAATGCCATTTGCAACCTGTGCCAAAAGAAACTGAGTCGTGGGAAGTCCAACACCCACCTCGGTACAACTGCTTTGCGAAGGCACATGATCGCACATCACAAACGCCTATGGGATCAACACATGAGTACAAGCAGCACACAAACTCAAAGCCACCATCCTCCTCCTGGTCCAGCATCTTTAGCCACATCAACCACTGCTGTCCTCCTTGCCCCCTCTCAACCATCCGCCACTCCGTCTCTCACCTTGAGCAGTTCCTGCTCATCTGCCCACAGTCAGGTGTCTGTCAAGAAAATGTTTGAGCGTAAGAAGCCAATGTCACAAAGTCACCCCCTTGCCCGGCATCTGACAGCTGGCTTGACGGAACTCTTAGCCCACCAGATTTTACCATACCAGCTGGTGGAGTCTGAGGCCTTCAAAAAATTTGTCGCTATTGGGACACCACAGTGGAAGGTACGCGGACAAATTTTTTTTTCAAAAAAGGCAATCCCAAACCTCTACTCTGAAATTGAAAAGGAAGTCATGGCATCTCTGGCATACAGTGTTGGGGCAAGGGTCCATCTGACCACTGATACCTGGTCTGCAAAGCACGGTCAGGGCAGGTATATCACCTACACTGCGTATTGGGTCAACCTGCTGACTGCTGACAAGCATGGAATGCGTGGCTCTGCAGAGGAGTTGGTGACACCGCCACGACTTGCAGGCAGGCCTACTGCCACCTCCTCTACTCCTCCTACTCCATCCTCTTCGATAACCTCCTAGGCTGAGTCCTCTTCTGCTGCGGCGTCTGGCTGCACATCAACTGAATCCCCCCAGCTCCCCAGGGGCTATTCCACATCCCGGATACGACAGTGTCACGCTGTCTTGGGGTTGACTTGCCTGAAAGCAGAGAGCCACACCGGACCAGCACTCCTGTCCGCCCTGAACGCACAGGTGGATCAGTGGCTGACCCCGCACCAACTGGAGATCGGCAAAGTGGTGTGTGACAATGGAAGCAATTTGTTGGCGGCATTGAATTTGGGCAAGTTGTCACATGTGCCGTGCATGTGCCGTGCTTTGTGTCTAAGTACCCAGGCTTACAGGACATCCTCAAGCAGGCCAGGAAGGTGTGTGGCCATTTCAGGCGTTCCTAAACGGCCATGGTGCACTTTTCAGATATCCAGCGGCGAAACAACATGCCAGTGAGGCGCTTAATTTGCGACAGCCCGACACGTTGGAATTCAACACTCCTAATGTTCGACCGCCTGCTCCAACAAGAAAAAGCCGTCAACGAGTATTTGTATGACCGGGGTGCTAGGACAGCCTCTGCGGAGCTGGTAATTTTTTTGCCACATTACTGGACACTCATGCGCAATGACTGTAGGCTCATGCGTCCTTTTGAGGAGGTGACAAACCTAGTCAGTCGCACCGAAGGCACCATCAGCGACCTCATCCCATTTGTTTTTTTACTGGAGCGTGCCCTGCGAAGAGTGCTGAATCAGGCTGTAGATGAGCGTGAAGAGGAATAGGAAGAGTTGTGGTCACCATCACCACCAGAAACAGCCTTGTCATCATCGCTTGCCGGACCTGCTGGATGCAATGCTGGAAGAGGAGTATGAGAAAGAGGAGTCAGAGGAGGAATGTGGCTTTGAGGAGGAGGAAGACCAACCACAGCAGGCATCCCAGGGTGCTCGTTGTTGTCACCTATCTGGGACCCGTGGTGTTGTACGTGGCTGGGGGGGGAGAACAGACCGTCAATGACATCAGTGAGGACGAGGAACGGGAAATGAGTAGCTCGGCATCCAACCTTGTGCAAATGGGGTCTTTCATGCTGTCATGTCTGTTGAGGGACCCTCGTATAATAAAGATGAAGGAGAACGACCTGTACTGGGTGGCCACGCTACCAGACCCACAGTATAAGCAGAAAGTGGAGGAAATGTTACCAAATTACCGAAAGTCGGAAAGGATGCAGCAGTTCAAAACCAAACAAAAAAATATGCTTTACACAGCTTAAAAGGGGGATGTCACAGCACAACGGGAATCTAACAGGGGAAGAGGTGAAAGTAATCCTCCTCCTCCCACGACCACGCCGGCAAGGACAGGACGCTTTACAGACGTGTTGTTGATGGAGGACATGCAGAGCTTTTTCAGTCCTACACATCGCCACAGCCCTTTGGGATCCAGCCTTAGAGAATGACTCGACCAACAGGTAGCAGACTACCTCGCCTTAACTGCAGATATCGACACTCTGAGGAGCGATGAACCCCTTGACTACTGGGTGTGCAGGCTTGACCTGTGGCCTGAGTTATCCCAGTTTGCGATAGAACTTCTGGCCTGCCCCGCTTCAAGTGTCCTGTCAGAAAGGAACTTCAGTACAGCAGGAGGCATTGTCACTGACAAGAGAAGTCGCCTCGATCAAAAAAGTGTTGATTACCTCACCTTCATTAAGATGAATGAGGCATGGATCCCGAAGGGACTGACAGTGGGGGATACGTTTGACTAACAAAAGGCCTGATGACATGCCTTGGCCTCAAAATGGTCCCCACGCTGCTGTATTTAATGTCTGCATACCGGATGACTTTCATGAATTCTCCGCCACCAACTAGGGTTCAAGCCGCAATGTTTTAGTCACCTTTTTGCCTGGAAAACATAAATTTTTCCGGGCCGCTGCTACAACAGCGGCTGCAACAATACCATTATTTTTCAGGCATGTGTACATGCCTAATTTTTCTGGCCTCTGGTGCTGCACTGTGGCTGCAAAAACAAAACAAAAAAAACACACCCCAGAAGATAAGGCCGTTGCTTCATTATGATCAGACCAAAAGCGATCGGCTGGATAATTTTTCATTGAACAAACATTCATTTTCTTTTTTTTTTCTTTTATTTTTCAGTTGTATGGGTTTTTAATACATAAAATAAAAAAATCATAATAAAGTCTCTTAATAGTGTATTAGAAATAATGAAGACAATTTAAAAAATCCCCATCAATTCCAATACAAAGCAAGTACAGAGCTCAGAACTAAATTATTTCAGGATGTCGTAATGGTTCGTTAATTCGACAATGGTTAATCAATTCGACACAAGTCCTCAACTTGGGAGTAAGAGGACCGACCAAGCTGCTTTTTCCATCTCCCGGTTCCTAAAATCAATTCAGTTTGGTGTATCAATTAGAGTTTGGTCTGTCACTGGGAAGGCAGTCGAAGGTACCCGACCTAAATTATTTTTCACAAAAGGCAATCCCTGATATGGGACGTAAAAGGGATTAAACTGATGAGAATAGTACTACAGAAAATACCACTCATATCGGGTGTGACAGTAAATTGCATGGCGCAGACGCAGTGACCGTGGATTAAAACAAAGGGGAGGGAGCCAGCGTTTTTTTAGCCATCTCCCCGTTCGGAAAAATCAATTCAATAAATGGACCCCAGATTGGGGACGTAACAGGGATTAAACTGATGAGAAGAGAACTACAGAAAATAACACTCATATCTGATGTGAGAGTAAATTGCACGGCGCAGACGCAGTAATCGTGGATTCAAACAAAGGGGAGGGAGCCAGTGTTTTTTTAACCATCTCCCCGTTCGAAAAATCTATTCAATAAATGGACCCCGGATTGGGGACATAACAGGGATTAAACTGATGAGAAGAGAACTACAGAAAATAACACTCATATCGGGTGTGAGAGTAAATTGCACGGCGCAGACGCAGTGACCGTGGATTCAAACAAAGGGGAGGGAGCCAGTGTTTTTTTAACCATCTCCCTGTTCGAAAAATCAATTCAATAAATGGACCCCAGATTGGGGACGTAACAGGGATTAAACTGATGAGAATAGTACTACAGAAAATACCACTCATATCGGGTGTGACAGTAAATTGCACGGCGCAGACGCAGTGACCGTGGATTAAAACAAAGGGGAGGGAGCCAGCGTTTTTTTAACCATCTCCCTGTTCGAAAAATCAATTCAATAAATGGTCCCCAGATTAGGGACATAACAGGGATTAAACTGATGAGAAGAGAACTACAGAAAATAACACTCATATCGGGTGTGAGAGTAAATTGCACGGCGCAGACGCAGTGACCGTGGATTCAAACAAAGGGGAGGGAGCCAGCGTTTTTTTAACCATCTTCCCGTTCGAAAAATCAATTTAATTCACCTTTTGGGGACCCTTGGTGTTGTACGTGGCTGGGTGGAGGAAGAAACCTTCAATGACATCAACGGGACATGGCTAGCTTGGTATCCAACCTTGTGCAAATGGGGAGTTTGCGGTTGGGCAAATGGACTGTTTGCGGTTGTTTGCCGTGCATTAAAAGGGGAGTTTGGTCTGTCAATGTCTGTGAAGCGGGCGTAACCCTTACACTACCTGATCGATACAACATCATACCTGATCGTATACACACACTGGATGTTTTAAACCACGTTGTTCAAAAAAAATTTGGATTGTTAGGTGATTTATGCCCTTTATGGATTAAAACCCAACTCTGCGTCAACTATATAATTTTCCATGGGAGTTTTGCCATGGATCCCCTTCCGGCATGCCACAGTCCAGGTGTTAGTCCCCTTGAAACAACTTGTTAGTCCCCTTCAAAATCCGCGTTCGCGAACGGAAAATTTTATGTTCGCGACATCTCTACTGATAAGGTTGGTCCTTTTTCCCCGGAGGTCACCTGTAGAAGGGGGGGTACTGTCACACCGGTGACAGGTTTGAGAAGATCTGAAAGATTATCTGCTCATTAGTGATCTGACAGCATCTTTTGGTTTCACTTTGTCTGCGTGTTGCTTGTATGTCCACACCTCCTGTTCAGGTGTGGATCATGTGACCTTTACCTTCCACTATTTAGTTTGACTCCACCCATCACTCCTTGCTCTGGATAGCTTTATTTGGTGTTGAAAGAGCTGGAGTGTGGTTCTAGTTGAAGTCCTGATCATCCATCATCCATCATCCTTAGAAGTTAAGTGTTACGCTTGTTGTGTTTTGTATTCCCCCCCCCCCTCTGTTGTTTACTAGGCCGACAGTGAGACGCTGGTTCCTTCACCAGGGAAGGAGCGAGTTGTCTCTGCCCTGTCATAAGTCTAGGGCATCTGAGGGCCACCAGGGTTTTCTAGGTTCCTGTGTATGGGCATCTCTACCATGGAGAGGTGCCTATACGGATAGGAGTTAGGGCCAGGAGCAGGGTTTCATAGGTGGTGAACCTTTTCCTTCCCTAACGGTGAGGCCTAGTGTCTTTTCCCTTCCATCTTGTTGTCTTTTGGTGTTCTCCCCTACAACATCGGTGACAAAGGCCTACACATAGCTCTGAAGGATCAGGATAATAGCAGCAGTAATTGTTAATGGTGAAGTATAAGGCCTACACATAGCTCTGAAGGATCAGGATAATAGCAGCATTCATTGGTAACGGTGGAGTATAAGGCCTACACATAACTCTGAAGGATTAGGATAATAGCAGCAGTCATTGTTAACGGTGGAGTATAAGGCCTACACATAAGTCTGAAGGATCAGGATAATAGCAGCAGTCATTGGTAACGGTGGAGCATTATGATCAGGACAAGAGCAGCAGGCAGATAGTAAGTTAACATTTTAGTTTAAGGCCTAAACTTAACTCGGTCTAAGTCAGCAGGAACAGACAGCATATTCTTCATATAGACTGCAATTTAGCTAATATAGTGCTATAATTTTTTTTTTATAGTGTCATTTTTTTGTCTCTTCTGAGCTTTAGACTATAAAAAAAAGATTATAGCACTATATTAGCTAAATTGCAGTCTATATGTGTATTTTACAAATATTCGCTATATTGCTATAACTTAGTTTTTTAGAATATGACAAATATTCTAAAAAATGAAGTTATAGCAATATAGCGAATATATTAGTTACTTAGAATATTTGTATATATTTTTTTCAATCTGTACTGTTATTCCACTTTTGCAGACTGCTCCCCGACAAGCGTCCCCGTCACCATGGTAACTGCTGTGGGTTAGAATATACCATCGGATCTGAGTTTTCACGATCTCAGGGAAAACTCAGATCCGATGGTATATTCTAACCCACAGGCGTTCCCATGGTGACGGGGACACTTGTCGGGGAGGTGTATGCCGAAGTTGATTAAATAACGAATATATTCGCTATATTGCTATTTATTCGTTTTTTCAAATATTCGTGGAATAATCAAAATCTTGATTTCGATTTTTTTGTTCCAAATAATATTCAATTTATATTTTTTTTTTTATTCGCTATCGCTGTCCCTAATTTAAGAAAGCGGGTAAAGTAAACGTGCGTGAAAAAGCGTATGACGTAATTTACAGTACTAGAACCGCCCAGTGACTGAGACCAGTGTCTATAAAGCATTCATCATCACTATTTGAACTTTACAAGTGAATGACTACAATGGCTACTGGAAGTACGTCAAAGTTCAGACACATATTTGAGAAAGATGAGGACGACATCTTATTAACTGTAAGTAATATTCTCTTAAAGCATATACTGTATATTGTTTGTGTAGATATTTCATGCAGCACAATGATTGTTCTGTAGATCATGAATTCTGAAATATTTGTAGATGCGATTATTATCTATATTGATACGATTTTATTGCTGTATTTTGGACTGTATGTCTCGAAGGGCATACGGTCGTGTGCAAGTGGCGTAAGTGTCTAAAGTAGCTAATAAATATAAACTACCCAAAAAAATAACATTAAACTGTATCCAAACTATCTCTAATCTAAAAAACACTATAATGACCATAAACATGTGTAACTTTTGGATTTAGATGTAAATCTTAAGTGTTTATACACCTAATCCACACAATGCACTAATTCTCTGATTAACTAAATTGCATGAATATTTTCTTTTCTTTTAAACATACAGTAATCAATAAATGCCATAAACGAATGGCCAAGTACCAGAAGGAGCAAGAAAAGGATCGATTGGCTCTACATAAGCTTCTGCGGCGGGTTTCAAAAATGGTTCGGAGGATGGATCAGAGGAACCGTAAAATAATAAAACATATAGTTGCATTTCATGAAAAAAATAAAAAATAAGCCAAAAATTACTGCTATTGTTAAAATGTTTGATATTGTTATTGTTAAAATGTTATTAAAAATATTTATCTGCCACAGACTTGATGTGTCCGATCTTGAAAGTTCTATCAGTCAGAGGAATGCGTCGTGTCGTGTGTAGCTAATTTTGTACTTCTTTTTCTTGTTGTTTAAAAATGTTTTTTTTTATTTAAACAAAAATTTTAGAAAGTCAAATAGTGTAATTTTTTTCATGTTAGCCCATTCCTGCTGCACACTTAGTCAGAGGTGTCTTGGTTTATTTTCGGTGTTGTCCTGGTCTGGTAGGGGCCCATTCCTGGGAACAAATTCCTGCTGCACACTTCGAACATGCTGCTGGCTGCACACTTCAAACATGCTGCTGGCTGTCGTGCTGAGTTAGGCCGAGCTATGTGTAGCCCTTATACTGGACCCTTAACATCTACCTGGTGCTGATGCTAAAGTCTGTCCTGACCCTGATGACTTACCGTATTTTTTGCCCTATAAGACGCACCGGCCCATAAGACGCACCTAGGTTTTTGAGGAGGAAAATAAGAAAAAAAATATTTTTAACCAATAGGTGTGCTTTTGGTGGGTTTTGAACTAATTGTGGTCTGTGGATGGCACACTGTTATGGGGGATTTGTGGATGGCGAACTGTTATGGGGGATCTGTGGGTGACGCACTGTTATGGGGGATCTGTGGGTGACGCACTGTTATGGGGGATCTGTGGGTGACACTTATGGGGGATCTGTGGGTGACACTTATGGGGGATCTGTGGGTGACACTTATGGGGGCTCTGTGGGTGGCTCTTATTGGGATCTCTGGATGGCACTGTTATGGGGATCTGTGTATGACACAGTTATGGGGGGGATCTGTGGATGACACATATATAGCATCTTATGCTATGTGTCATCCACAGATCCCCTCCATAACAGTGTCCCTGTAGTGAATGACCCTCAATACAAGGGGTGGGGGTCGCATCTGCTTTTATAATGACAGCAGGGCCCGTGCAGTGACTGTATTCTACTACACGGGCCCCGCTCACTGTATAATCGTATCTGTATTCTGTAATAGTTAATTGTGTATATAATGTAATCGCATAATCAGCGCTACTTGCACCTTCAAGCGCTCGGTAGGTAGCAGAGGGGAGGGAGGAGGCAGGCCAGGAGGACGGGCGGGCGGCGCGTCACTCACTATGTCACGCGCCTGTGCCGCCCACTTTATGAATGAAGCAGGCGGCGTGGGCGCATGACGTAGTGACTCACGCTGCCAGCGCCCGTCCTCCCGACCTGCCTCCTCCCTCCTCTCTGCTACCTACCGAGCGCTTGTAGTTGTAAGTAGCGCTGATTATGCGATTACATTATATACACAATTAACTGTTTCAGAATACAGATACGATTATACAGTGAGCGGGGCCCGTGTAGTAGAATACAGTCACTGCACGGGCCCCGCTGTCATTATAAATGCAGATGCCGGCCCCCAGCCCCTCCTCCCTCACAGCTGATACACCCGCCGCACGGCATCGCAGCGGGTGTATCATTGAAAATACGGCAAAATGAGCAGCATTCGCCCCATAAAACGCACTGCTATTTTTCCCCCACTTTTGGGGGAAAAAAGTGCGTCTTATATGGCGAAAAATACGGTATGTGTTGGCCTATACTCCACCGTTACCGATACTTGCTGTTGTAGGTCCTGACACTGCTAAGTTATGTGTGGGGCGTATACTACAGTGTTACCATGTACCTAATGCTGTCTGTTGTGCTGTCTGTCCTGACCCTGGAATAAAGGGGCCTTACAACAAATTTCTAAAATTACACCGTAACATTACATAAAAAAAAACAAAGCACACGTTATCAAACTAAAAAAAATGTTTTTAAAACAAAAATAAGAAAGCAAGCCTCTATGGCAACTTTTTTAGCTCCAATAATACAGTATAAATTTTTTGGAGCTGGTAAAGGTGTTTTTCCTCCATTTGCCGCAACATCTTATTGAATTGATGCTGCAATTTTTTAAGCTGCCCAAAATCTTTAAGGAATTGCTCTTTGGCGGCCTCCGATTCCTTTATGGCCTTGTTCACAACTGGAAAAAAAATAAAAAAATAAATTAGGGTTACTTACAAGACAATTAGTGCATTGTGTGTAGTATGTGTTTAAACACCGGCGATTTACATCTAAATACAATAAATATTGATATTTACATTAATTATATTTAGTTTTTTTTAGTGATAGTTCTGATAGAGTGGAATGTTATTTATTTTGTTAGTTAATATTTTTTCCGTAGTTTACATACTGTAATATGTTGCATTTTTTTTCCTTATAACACTAGTTTCTGTTGTCCCCTCATTGGTACCACTTTTAACCACTTCACGGGCGGCCATTAAGAGTAGGCCTCAGTGGGACGTGACTTGATTTAGAGGGACAGTCTATTACGAACCAACAAACACCCTGCCCCCAGGCATAATCATTTGTGAACCGGGGTGCAAATGCAACTCAGCTAAACAGGCAGCCATGTTAACTAAGGGTTGCTATTTTTGAGATTCATTACACATGTGCATTACAGCTCCGGAGATGCAGGGTGGTGTGGGGATCGTGGGATGCTTGTGAATATGTTATGTATATCAAATTATAGTAATGTGTGCACATATTTACCCTACTGGTGGGGGGTGTAGACCACCTCTTCCTCCTCTTCTGGAGCTGGGGGGGCGAAATAAGGTGGCTGGGAAGGTCCGGCCTCCTTCTCAGTTGCCTCTGTATCACCAACATCTGGGGGTGAAGTGGCCTGCACATTTTCTCCCTCCTCCATGGGCACCTCCACATTTTCTACCTCCTCCTCCATGTGCGCCACCTTTTTTTTTTTTGTGGTGGCGGACCGAGGGAACAGGTTTACCTGTAATAATGACACAATGTTAAGAATTTACACAAACAACTCATAAATCATAACAAAGGTAAAGATCAAGAAATTCCTATATGGTGGAATCTGCATGGGATTATGAATTATACCAATAGTGGATTTCCCTTATTAAAAAAAAAAAAAGGGTTATAGATGGGTAAAACTAGTCTAAGTTACAAGGTAGGATAAAGTAACATGGGATTTGTTAGGAAGGTGCCCTATAGGGTATTTTGACTGGGTAATGGATGCTTAGGTAAACCAAACAACAGTTCAGAAATTAGATAAGGGGTTATTGGATGGTGTTATGTTGGGTATATAATTTTTTGTGGCTGCCAGCGTTAGACTGTCTGCCAAGCCGCATTTTGAAGATCTGCTGCCAACCCGCCCTACCTCCCCAGGGCTCCAGATGGCGACCAAAATGGTCGCCAATGCGACTTAGAATTTACAAATGGCGACAAGACTTTTTAGTCTTGTCGCCATTTGCGACTAGACCCGCCGCCGCAGCTCTGCTCAATACACTGCGGCGGGCACAGGAGATGATCGTTCTCAGCAGCGCAGGAGGAGTCTCTCCCTCCCCCCTGTGCTGCTGCTGTCCCCGCCGCTGCCAATAAGAAGAGGCAGGAGGAGGAGGAGGGGAGGGGCTGTGGCCACTGCGCCACCAATGAAGAGAACTGACTTGTAATACAAATACAGGAGGCGGGTGCTGGAATCAAATAGCCGGCACCCGACCTCTGTGACAGGGAGCTGCGATCAGCTGCAGTTGAGTTAACCCTTCAGGTGCGGTACCTGAGGGGTTAATTGTAGCTGATCGCAGCTCCCTGTCACAAAGGTCGGGTGCCGGCTATTTGATTCCAGCACCCGCCTCCTGTATTTGTATAAGAAACGTTGGTGGCACAGTGCGTCCCCCCCCCCCTTCCCCAGTATAATAAACATTGGTGGCTCAGTGGGAAGTGCCAATGAGGGTTAAAAATAATAAAAGAAAATTAACTCACCTCCTCCAGTTGATCGTAGCTGCCGGTCTCCTGTACTTACTTCTTTCTTCAGGACCTGTGGTGACGTCACTGAGCTCATCACATGGCCCATTACCATGGTGATGGGTCATGTGATGAGCTCAGTGACGTCACCACAGACCCTGAAGAAACAGGAGACCGGCAGCTACGATCAACTGGAGGAGGTGAGTTAATTTTCTTTTATTATTTTTAACCCTCATTGGCACTTCCCACTGAGCCACCAATGTTTATTATACTGGGGAAGGAAGGAGGGGGGGGGCGCGCACTGTGCCACCAACGTTTCTTATACAAATACAGGAGGCGGGTTAGGGTTGAGTAAATTATTTTTTTATTTTTTAACCCTCATTGGCACTGCCCACTGTGCCACCAATGTTTATTATATTGGGGGGGGGCACACTGCGCCACTAATGTTTATTATATTGAGGGGGGGCGCACTGCGCCACCAATGTTTATTATTTTGAGGGGAGCGCACTGCGCCACCAATGTTTATTATTTTGAGGGGGGGCGCACTGCGCCACCAATGTTTATTATACTGGGGTGATGGGGGGGCGCACTGCGCCATCAATGTTTATTATATTGACCTTCTACTAAGCAGTCTGTATTCAGAATGCTATTATTTTCCTTTATAACCATGTTGTTATAAGGGAAAATAATACAGTGAATAGACTTTCATCCTAGGAACCATGCGTGAAAATCGCACCGCATCCGCACTTGCTTGCGATTTTCACACAGCCCCATTAACTTCTATGGGGCCTGCGTTGCGTGAAAAATGCACAACAGAGCATGCTGCGATTTTCACGCAACGCACAAGTGATGTGTGAAAATCACAGCTCATGTGCACAGCCCCATAGAAGTGAATGGGTCGGGGTTCAGTGCGGGTGCATTCCGGCATTCAGGCAAATCTTCATTTTTTTTTTTGCCGGAGATAAAACCGTAGCATGCTGCGGTTTTATCTTTTGCCTGATCAGTCAAAATGACTGAACTGAAGACGTCCTGATGCATCCTGAACGGATTACTCTCCATTCAGAATCAATGGGGATAACACTGATCAGTTCTTTTCTGGTATAGAGCCCCCGTGACGGAACTCAATGCCGGAAAAGAAAAACGCTAGTGTGAAAGTGCCCTAAAATATTAAGTTTAAATCCCCCCTTTCCCAATTTTACATATAAAATATATAAACAATAAATAAATAAACATATTACATAGCGCTGTCCAAACTATTAAATTATTCAAAAATATCTCCTATGCGGTGAGCATTCGCCATTTTTTAGTCACCTTGTCACCCCAAAAAATAGGGTAGGACTGTTCTATTATGGGCCGAATGTTTCATAAAATGCGAAATGCACGCAGCTTTTTTTGGTGTTTTTTTTTTTTTGCGCGGTATTGAGTATCGCAATACTTTTTTATGGTGATGAAAGCGAATCAAAATTTTGGTTTCAAAACAACCCTACGCCGATCTGATCGGCGTAGCGTTGTCACGATACCAAAATTTTGATTCAGTTTCGATTTGGCGACTAAAAATTTGATTTGGCTCCTAAATTTTTCAGTTCAGGAGCCAATGGCTACTAGGTATTTTTTTTAGGCTGGAGCACTGCTCCCTGTTGATTTAGTTGTCAAGGTAACTTTATAATTATAAGGAGGCTTAAAGTCTCCCCTTTAACTGTCATTTTGACTGTGACCCCCCTTTAACAGTGACTTTGATGGTGACCGCCCCTTTCACAGTGACTTTCACGGTGAACGCCCCTTTAACTGTGAACTCCACAGCTCCCGTCAATTAGAATTTAAGTGAAAGGCTGGCAGGCTTGTATTGGATAATACAGGTCATTTTTTTGGAATATCTCGTGTACGTCGTAGAGAGCCGAGACCCCCGCAAGATTTCTTTCCAGGTAGCATGGGATGTGTATACCAAGTTTCATTGAAATCGATGGTTGCGTTTTTGAGTTTTTGTGGAACATACATACACACATACATCCTTTTTTATATTTATATATATATATATATATATAATCTTGAATCCCATGCAAAATAGGTGGGGGATGTATGTAATGGTCGTGGACGTTGACCGGAAAACTGAATGATGTTTGCAGTGTATGTAGATATAAACAAAAATACCTATATATATTTATGTGTGTGTGAAACGTATGAAATCATCCGGTGACATCATACATCAGTACCGCGCTATATACAATCTCAGCGAGGTAGAGATACAGTGGGGGAAATAATTATTTGACCCCTCACTGATTTTGTAAGTTTGTCCAATGACAAAGAAATGAAAAGTCTCAGAACAGTATCATTTCAATGGTAGGTTTATTGTAACAGTGGCAGATAGCACATCAAAAGGAAAATCGAAAAAATAACTTTAAATAAAAGATAGCAACTGATTTGCATTTCATTGAGTGAAATAAGTATTTGAACCCTCTAACAAAAAAAGACTTAATACTTGGTGGAAAAACCCTTGTTTGCAAGCACAGAGGTCAAACGTTTCTTGTAATTGATGACCAAGTTTGCGCACATTTTAGGAGGAATGTTGGTCCACTCCTCTTTGCAGATCATCTCTAAATCCCTAAGGTTTCGAGGCTGTCTCTGTGCAACTCTGAGCTTGAGCTCCCTCCATAGGTTTTCGATTGGATTTCGAGACTGACTAGGCCACTCCATGACCTTAATGTGCTTCTTCTTGAGCCACTCCTTTGTTGCCTTTGCTGTATGTTTTGGGTCATTGTCGTGCTGGAACACCCATCCACGACCCATTTTCAGTTTCCTGGCAGAGGGAAGGAGGTTGTCGCTCAGGATTTCACGATACATGGCTCCGTCCATTTTCCCGTTTATGCGAATAAGTTGTCCTGTGCCCTTAGCAGAAAAACACCCCCAAAGCAAAATGTTTCCACCCCCATGCTTGACGGTGGGGACGGTGTTTTGGGGGTCATAGGCAGCATTTTTCTTCCTCCAAACACAGCGAGTTGAGTTAATGCCAAAGAGCTCTATTTTGGTCTCATCAGACCACAGCACCTTCTCCCAGTCACTCTCTGAATCATTCAGGTGTTCATTGGCAAACTTCAGACGGGCCTGCACATGTGCCTTCCTGAGCAGGGGGACCTTGCGAGCCCTGCAGGATTTTAATCCATTGCGGTGTAATGTGTTTCCAATGGTTTTCTTGGTGACTGTGGTCCCTGCTAATTTGAGGTCATTAACTAACTCCTCCCGTGTAGTTCTAGGATGCTTTTTCACCTTTCTCAGAACCATTGACACCCCACGAGGTGAGATCTTGCGTGGAGCCCCAGAGCGAGGTCGATTGATGGTCATTTTGTGCTCCTTCCATTTTCGAACAATCGCACCAACAGTTGTCACCTTCTCTCCCAGCTTCTTGCTAATGGTTTTGTAGCCCATTCCAGCCTTGTGCAGGTCTACAATTTTGTCTCTGACATCCTTGGACAGCTCTTTGGTCTTTCCCATGTTGGAGAGTTTGGAGTCTGCTTGATTGATTGATTCTGTGGACAGGTGTCTTTTATACAGGTGACTAGTTAAGACAGGTGTCCTTAATGAGGGTGACTAATTGAGTAGAAGTGTCTAACCACTCTGTGGGAGCCAGAACTCTTAATGGTTGGTAGGGGTTCAAATACTTATTTCACTCAATGAAATGCAAATCAGTTGCTATCTTTTATTTAAAGTTATTTTTTCGATTTTCCTTTTGATGTGCTATCTGCCACTGTTACAATAAACCTACCATTGAAATGATACTGTTCTGAGACTTTTCATTTCTTTGTCATTGGACAAACTTACAAAATCAGTGAGGGGTCAAATAATTATTTCCCCCACTGTATATGATGAAACCAGAATATTTTGTACATGTCACAACAGGTATTAAGTAATCATTTGAAAAGGGATGAAATACGGATGTAGTAGAGTTAACACACATGCTTTATGAGACGTGTTATGTAAACTTAATGCAATTAAATACGTTAAGATATTTAAAAAATGCCTTGTGTTTCATGATTACGTGATGAGTTAAGAAATTTGAGTTAAGAGGTTGTGTGTTAACCATACTACATCTGTACGGATTAGCAGCATAACTGAATATATACAACACTGAGTGTTGTAGAGAGAGATACAAAAATCATGTAAGCATTGTACCTGGGCATAATCACCTACTATACTCATCGACCTGATCTGGGTGTAGGCGCTTCAGGTAGCACCACTTTTTTTGAATTGCCTTGTATGCCGCTTTTTATTTTTTTATTATTCGGCCCGGACAGACCGTACGATGGCCTCTTTTTCTACCCTTTTGTTGGTCGAAGGGTATCCCCGCTCCAGAAAGCGCTGAAGGATAAAGATGAAAGCAAATAATCACAATTTTTTTATTATGCAAATATTCAAAGAAATAACCACAAAAAAAAAGCAAAAAGTAGTTGAGTGTTTAAAACCCCTTCACGCATTATGACATAAAGGTACGTCATTGCGTGACAGGGGATATATGGAGCGGGCCTCTGCAGTGAGCCCGCTCCATACGCATGATCTGCCGGCTATATGATACAGCCGGCATCCGGCCGCACTAACAGGAAGCGGCGATTGCGGCACCTGCGACGTGATACGCCTCCATCTTTCTTCCAATCGGAGACCCCGCAGTGAAATCGCGGGGCTCCGATCGGTTGCCATTGCAGCCTGGACGCTGCTGAAGCTATTCAGGCCTGCCATGGCTTTCTCCATACTGAGCTTTGCACGAGGCATAGCGCAGAATGGAGTGTGTAAAAATCCTATTCACCATAATATATCTCTATTATGGTGAATAGGAGAGGGGATCAAAAGATCCCATGTACGAGGCCCCTATGGGGGCTAATTGCTGTAAAAAAAAAAAAAAAGTTAAATAAAGTTTAAAAAAACACCACTATATTAAAAGTTTGAATCACCACCCTTTCCCAATTTTACATGTAAAACTACATAAACAATAAAAATAAAAAAAATATTGTGCATCACCGCGTCCGAAAATGTCTGAACTATGAAAAAAATATTAAAAAAATTCTTGTGCGGTGAACGCAGTAACCGAAGAAAAAATGAAAAACACGCGATTTGCCATTTTTTTTTGTCATTTTTAATAAAAATGTCAGGTCATTTTTAATGAATAATGAACGCTGTGATGTCAAAACCCCAAAAACCTTGGTGGAATTTTGTATTTATTTCAATTTTGCCACACAAATATTTTCTTTTCATTTTTTTCTAATACAAAACATGGTAAATTAAATGGTGGCATTAAAAAATGCATCTTGTCCCGCAAAAAAAAAGCCTTCATATAGCTATGTGAACGGAAAAATAAAAAAGTTATGGCTTTTGGAACATGAGGAGGACAAAACAACAATGTAAGGCTACTTTCACACCTGCGCTAGGTCCGGATCCGTCTGGTATCTGCACAGACGGATCCGCACCTATAAATGCAAACGATGGTATCCTGTCAGAACGGATCCGTCTGCATACACTTAGGCCCCTTTCACACGGGCGAGTATTCCGCGCGGATGCGATGCCTGAGTTGAACGCATTGCACCCGCACTGAATACCGACCCATTCATTTCTATGGGTCTGTTCACATGAGCGGTGATTTTCACGCATCACTTGTGCGTTGCGTGAAAATCGCAGCATGCTCTATATTGTGCGTTTTTCACGCAACGCAGGCCCCATAGAAGTGAATGGGGTTGGGTGAAAATCGCAAGCATCCGCAAGCAAGTGTTGCTAGGAGACGGTTGCTAGGAGACGATCGGGATGGAGAGCCGATCATTATTATTTTCCCTTATAACATGGTTACAAGGAAAAATAATAGCATTCTGAATACAGAATGCATAGTAAAATAGCGCTGGAGGGGTTAAAAAAAAAAATAAAAAAATTTAACTCACCTTAGTCCACTTGATCGCGATGCCGGCATCTCCTTCTGTCTCCTTTGCTGAACAGGACCTGTGGTGAGCATTCATTACAGGTAAAGGACCTGTGGTGACATCACTCCGGTCATCACATGATCTTTTACCATGGTGATGGATCATGTGATGACCGGAGTGACGTCACCACAGGTCCTTTACCTGTAATGAATGCTCACCACAGGTCCTGTTCAGCAAAGGAGACAGAAGGAGATGCCGGCATCGCGATCAAGTGGACTAAGATGAGTTAAATTTTTTTATTATTTTTTTAACCCCTCCAGCGCTATTTTACTATGCATTCTGTATTCAGAATGCTATTATTTTCCCTTATAACCATGTTATAAGGGAAAATAATACAATCTACAGAACACCGATCCCAAGCCCGAACTTCTGTGAAGAAGTTCGGGTTTGGATACCAAACATGCGTGATTTTTCTCACACGAGTGCAAAACACATTACAATATTTTGCACTCGCGCGGAAAAATCGCGGGTGTTCCAGTAACGCACCCGCACATTTTCCCGCAACGCCCGTCTGAAAGAGGCCTTAGTCAAAAAAAGTCTAAGTCTAAGTGTGAGGCTGAATGCACACGGCCGTGTTCCGCGGCCGAGAGCGGTCCGTGGTATGCCGGGCTGGATTCCTGTTCAGACGAGTGTATTACTGTACAGCAGCGGCGACATGAAGTGCACGGCGTCATAGCAAATAATGACGCCGTGCGCTCCTGCTCTGAACAGGAATCCAGCCCGGCATACCACGGACCGCTCTCGGCCGCGGAACACGGTCATGTGCATTCGGCCTAAGTCAAACGGATCTGTCATGACATTACATTGAAAGTCAATGGGGGACGGATCCGTTTACAATTGCACCAATATTGTGTCAATGTAGACGGATCCGTCCCCATTGACTTACATTGTAAGTCAGGACGGATCCATATGGCTGCGCACCGCCAGGCGGACACCAAAACGCTGCAAGCAGCGTTTTGGTGTCCGCCTCCAGAGCGGAATAGAGGCGGAACGGAGCCAATGGATCTCACAGGCGGACCCTGAAACGGCAGTGTGAAAGTAGCCTAAAAATGAAAATAGGCCTGGTCTTGAAGGGGTTAAAGGGGAAATATTAGATTTAAAGTTACTGATATAAGATCGGATTGTATTGCGATTATATGTATGTGAGGTCTGAGCAATCAGATATTGGCCAGCTAAGCTGCGATGTACCTGTCTAGTTTAGTGACGGTACGGTATTGTGTGTACTGCTGGTTTGCATCCCCGTGGTGCACCCTGGGTAACGCTAAATGAACCATCAAATACTGGCGGTCTGACAAAAAAAGCTCATGGACATAAATTTTAATCTGTATATATTGTGTGTATGGTATTTAGTGTGTGGTATACAGGGTGGGCCATTTATATGGATACACCTTAATAAAATGGGAATGGTTGGTGATATTAACTTCCTGTTTGTGGCACATTAGTATATGTGAGGGGGGAAACTTTTCAAGATGGGTGGTGACCATGGCGGCCAACTTTTGTTTTTTCAATAGGAAGAGGGTCATGTGACACATCAAACTTATTGGGAATTTCACAAGAAAAACAATGGCCCCCAAGGTCTCCCGATCTGACCCCCTTAGACTTTTTTCTTTGGGGTCATCTGAAGGCAATTGTCTATGCTGTGAAGATACGAGATGTGCAGCACCTGAAACTACGGATACTGGAAGCCTGTGCTAGCATTTCTCCTGCGGTGTTGCTATCAGTGTGTGAAGAGTGGGAGAAGAGGGTTGCATTGACAATCCAACACAATGGGCAGCACATTGAACACATTTTATAAGTGGTCAGAAACTTGTAAATAACTCATGAAAGAATAAAGTTACGTTAAAACCAAGCACACCATTGTTTTTCGTGTGAAATTCTCAATAAGTTTGATATATCACATGACCCTCTTCCTATTGAAAAAACAAAAGTTGGATTCAAAATGGCCGACTTCAAAATGGCCGCCATGGTAACCACCCATCTTGAAAAGTTTCCCCCCTCACATATACTAATGTGCCACAAACAGGAAGTTGATATCACCAACCATTCCCATTTTATTAAGTTGTATCCATATAAATGGCCCACACTGTATATTGCATGGCAGGAAAACGGACGTGCTATGTGCATGTGATAGATATTTATCTATCGTCCATGAATAAATGCTACTGACATAGTGCTATTGGGGGGGCGGGCGGCGGAGGGAAAAAAAAATAATATTTTTTAAATCATTGTAGTTCTTATTCGCATACACGAATATTTAGCAACACTCAATCTACATATAAATAATTTAGATGTAGATCAAGTGTTGCTAAATATTGTTCTGACATACATGCAATATGAAATAAAATACAGTGCTGTAATACAATATTACTTACAGTGAGAAGAACTTCTTCTTCTTCCTTTTGAAATCGAATTCTTGCCATTTTCGATTGACGATTTTTCATTAAACTAACTAACTCCAAACTCCACTGGAAGCAATGCAAAACCGAAACCGAAACCAGGGAACATGTCACGTGACACGATTACGTCACTCATAAGATCGACTCCTCACGCGATTATTCATAACATTCTCGATTTTTGGGTAAAAATCGGGAATTCGAATAACAAGATTGATTCCACCCTGCTTCTTGCAATATAGCGAATATTCGAAAGAATAATTTATAATCGATCGATTTAGCTAATATAGTGGTATAATCTTATATGTGGGCTCATTAGCCCACATATAAGATTATACCACTATATTAGCTAAATCGATCGATTATAAATTATTCTTTCGAATGGCCCACGAGCGAGAAGCAGTGAGGGATCATGTTTTTTCAGATGTTTAAAATTTACGAATATTCGATATAGCGAATATATAGCACAAAATTCGCTATTCGAATAGTTACGCTCAACACTAGCAATGAGTAGAATCACTCGCAAAATGGTGACATGGCTTCAAGAACATTATATAGTCCACAGTTTATACCGCAAAGTTTAACGCTGTTTTTTTATAAAATTAGCATGTGCAAATTATTATTACATAATTGTCAAGAAGTAACATTAAATATAAATGTAAATATCGATATATACATGTGGCAATAACGCTCCATTCCCAAAACTGGACTTCCACACGGATGAGTATACCGCCAGTCACACCCAACCATGTAGAGAGGTCAACACAGAACTCAGGCATCCTTTCCAAGACGAAAAGACAACACCATGTTAGAACCTAAATCCGGATTAAAACAAACAATAAAATAATAAAATAATAAAGATTAATTAGGTTCATCAATCAGTCCTGTACAATGTTAACTGCACAAAAACTTTTGACAATGGAAGCCTACACGCGGCCCCCACCTTGGTACAGTAAGAACCACAACCGGGCTGCCTTAAATCCAATAAAAGCTACATTTTAACTTGCAAACTGAAATAAATGTAAAAAAAAATATTTGGTGAATGAAGCGTAACACCGCATGATTGTATGTTATTAAAAAGATTTTGAATATACAGTGTATATATATATACAGTATAACTATATAAATCTTGACAATATACGATTAATTGAGCACATGCGCTAATATTAAACATGCACACCAGTTTCTGAGAATAATAATACTCAATACTTGTAACAGTCCGAGGGCGAATAAGTGGTCCATGCTGGCTGTCCTCAGCATGATCTGGACAGACAGCATCAACAGTTAATTGTTAACACTGTACTATAATGCAGACACATAACTTGGCAGGATTAGGCCAAACAGAAGCAGGTAAATAGTAAC
The DNA here is from genome assembly GCF_905171765.1 of Bufo bufo. NCBI lineage: Eukaryota > Metazoa > Chordata > Amphibia > Anura > Bufonidae > Bufo > Bufo bufo. The sequence goes on from NC_053390.1 coordinate 631,693,135, forward strand.
GCAACAGTATAAGACCTACAAATCAAAGGCCCAAACTCTGCAGGATCATGACAGACAGCAGCATGTAAATGGAAACTCTGTAGTATAAGGGCTACACATTGCTCGCCTCAATTCTGCAGGATCAGGACAGTCCAAAGCAGGTAAATGGTAACACTATAGTATAAGGTCTACACATAGCTCGCCTAACTCAGCAGGACAGGCAGCAGCATCAGAAACTAAAGGTAATGGTTTAGTATAAGGCCTGGACAAATCACAGCATGATCAGGACAGGCAGCAGCAGGTAAATGATAACGGTCTAGTATAAGGCCTACACAGAGCTCGGCCTAACTCATCAATACAGACACCAGCAGCAGGTAATGGTGTAGTACAGGCATGCTCATCCTGCGGCCCTCTAGCTGTTGCAAAACTACAATTCCCAGCATTCCCAGACAGTCTACAGCTATCAGCCTGCAGCAGGGCATAGTGGGAGTTGTAGTTTTACAATAGCTGGAGGGCCACAGGTTGAGCATCCTTGGTGTAGTATAAGGCCTACACATATCTCAGCATGATCCGGACAGGCAGTAGCAGGTATATGATAATGGTCTAGTATAAGGCCTACACAGAGCTCGGCCCAACTCAGCAAGACAGACAGCAGCAGCAGCAGGTAATGGTGTAGTGTGAGGCCTAGACAGTGGATAGTGAATGCAATGTTTTTAGTTAAAATTATTTTATGAAAGGTTATTTTACATATCGAAAGCACTATATACAGGGAGTGCAAAATTATTAGGCAAATGAGTATTTTGACCACATCATCCTCTTTATGCATGTTGTCTTACTCCAAGCTGTATAGGCTCGAAAGCCTACTACCAATTAAGCATATTAGGTGATGTGCATCTCTGTAATGAGAAGGGGTGTGGTCTAATGACATCAACACCCTATATTAGGTGTGCATAATTATTAGGCAACTTCCTTTCCTTTGGCAAAATGGGTCAAAAGAAGGACTTGACAGGCTCAGAAAAGTCAAAAATAGTGAGATATCTTGCAGAGGGATGCAGCACTCTTAAAATTGCAAAGCTTCTGAAGCGTGATCATCGAACAATCAAGCGTTTCATTCAAAATAGTCAACAGGGTCGCAAGAAGCGTGTGGAAAAACCAAGGCGCAAAATAACTGCCCATGAACTGAGAAAAGTCAAGCGTGCAGCTGCCAAGATGCCACTTGCCACCAGTTTGGCCATATTTCAGAGCTGCAACATCACTGAAGTGCCCAAAAGCACAAGGTGTGCAATACTCAGAGACATGGCCAAGGTAAGAAAGGCTGAAAGACGACCACCACTGAACAAGACACACAAGCTGAAACGTCAAGACTGGGCCAAGAAATATCTCAAGACTGATTTTTCTAAGGTTTTATGGACTGATGAAATGAGAGTGAGTCTTGATGGGCCAGATGGATGGGCCCGTGGCTGGATTGGTAAAGGGCAGAGAGCTCCAGTCCGACTCAGACGCCAGCAAGGTGGAGGTGGAGTACTGGTTTGGGCTGGTATCATCAAAGATGAGCTTGTGGGGCCTTTTCGGGTTGAGGATGGAGTCAAGCTCAACTCCCAGTCCTACTGCCAGTTTCTGGAAGACACCTTCTTCAAGCAGTGGTACAGGAAGAAGTCTGCATCCTTCAAGAAAAACATGATTTTCATGCAGGACAATGCTCCATCACACGCGTCCAAGTACTCCACAGCGTGGCTGGCAAGAAAGGGTATAAAAGAAGAAAATCTAATGACATGGCCTCCTTGTTCACCTGATCTGAACCCCATTGAGAACCTGTGGTGCATCATCAAATGTGAGATTTACAATGAGGGAAAACAGGACACCTCTCTGAACAGTGTCTGGGAGGCTGTGGTTGCTGCTGCACGCAATGTTGATGGTGAACAGATTAAAACACTGACATAATCCATGGATGGCAGGCTTTTGAGTGTCCCTGCAAAGAAAGGTGGCTATATTGGTCACTGATTTGTTTTTGTTTTGTTTTTGAATGTCAGAAATGTATATTTGTGAATGTTGAGATGTTATATTGGTTTCACTGGTAAAAATAAATAATTGAAATGGGTATATATTTGTTTTTTGTTAAGTTGCCTAATAATTATGCACAGTAATAGTCACCTGCACACACAGATATCCCCCTAAAATAGCTAAAACTAAAAACAAACTAAAAACTACTTCCAAAAATATTCACCTTTGATATTAATGAGTTTTTTGGGTTCATTGAGAACATGGTTGTTGTTCAATAATAAAATTAATCCTCAAAAATACAACTTGCCTAAAAATTCTGCACTCCCTGTAAATGAGAAACAAATAAGTGGCGATGTTTTAGCAGTGGCTCTGTCATCCTCCTTTTGTCTGTGAAGAGGCATGAATCACACGACCCATACACAATCAGCGCCGCAGACACGCTGGGCTCCGGCCATCAACAGCACCCATCTGTCCTCTGCCTGTCAGAGCACAGAAGTCAGTGAGGAACTTGCTTGCCTTGTGCTCTGCCGCCGGGGTCATTTCCACTTCCCCTCGGTCATGACTCTGTCACGGTCCCCGGCTACTGGCGGGGTCCTTGGCGGCTGCCTCTAGTGCACAGCCTGGTTCATCTATTGCAGGTCAGGTGCAGAATAAGCCTTTAACTGCGAGGCTTCGCTGCACATGGGGAGTAGTGTCACACAGCCCAGAGCAGACTTCACCAGGAAGGGGCTGACAGGCACAGGTGAGCACCTACACTGTAATCCAGCAGAGTGTCTTTTGTAGTCTGTTTGGAAGGCACCATGTTGTCACGGATGGTGTTTCAGAAAACTGGAAGTTATAAATAAACATCCGACTGACTTGATCCCAAACTAAGGAACATATGGGTGAGCCCTATAAAACCCCTAGAGCTCTCCCTGAATGCTTTGCCCATGCAAAGATCTTTATGATAGATAATGGCATGCCCTCGTACCTAGGCTGAGTGACACCTGAAAACCCTATAATAGTGAGGGGACACAACCACCGGCTCCCTGCACTTAATACGGAGGGAGTCAGGGTCACCTCGAATCAAGCCAGCACGAAAACACTAATAAAGGAAAAAGACTTATCTGAGGAACCAGCAGTTGCAGCCTCTTGCAGTGAACACAATCCAGGAAGTAGTATAAACCGCAAAGTGAGACAGTATGGGAGGGAATATAAAGGGAGGCAATCAGTGTAAATAGATGACAGCTGGGAGAAGGAAAATAGATGACAAAGTGAAACCAAAACAAAGAACATCATGCAAGAGGTACAGAAGAACGTCTGCCACAGCTTCTCAGAGAGTTGGCGGTGACACATGTGTTCTGGAGTTACAGAGAACTGCCGGTAAGCTTACCCCACATAACGAATGCATCTGTGCTTCATTTATGTCGACTTGACATAGAAATTCTTATTAATTTAACTTCTAGAAAAACGTACACTAATAATGTCCTCTATAATGCAGATCTTGGGAGGAGGAGAATAATGAAGGGCTTCCCGGGAGAGATGGGGTAGATAGATATATACATGTGGTCCATCCTGCTCTAACATATCTATGTACCCCATCTCTCCACGAAAGACCTGAAATTTTCTCCCACCCAAGATATCGGCATTGTAGAGGACTGGATTACTGTACGTTTTTCTCGAACCTACAGGATCAGATTTTATATGTCAAGTCCACAAAGATGAAGCACAGATACATTAGTTATGTGGGTTAAGTTTACCGTCTGTTTGATGTCACTCCAGAACACATGGTGCCTTCTGAACAGACTCCAAACTCCGCTGTGCTGGATTACAGTGTAGGTGCTCCCCTGTGCCTGTCAGCCCCTTCCTGGTGAAATCTGCTCCAGGCTGTGTGAAACTACTCCCCATGTGTAGCCAAGCATCGCAGCTAAAGGCTTATTCTGCAGCATCACCTGTGATAAATGAACCAGGCTGCGCACTGGAGGCAGCCGCTGAGGACCCCGCCTATAGCCAGGGACCGTGACAGAGTCATTACCGAGGAGAAGGGAAAATGACCCTGACGGCAGAGCCGGGGACACTTCCACACCTGGCCCAAGGCAAGCAAGTTCTTCATTGACTTCTGGGCTCTGACAGGCAGAGGACGGCTGTGTGGTGCCGATATCCTTAGCCCAGAGTGTCTGCAGTGCCGATCGTGTATGGGTGGGGCGAGTGGCGGTACACATGCCTCCTCACAGACAAAACGAGGATCAGAGAGCCGCTGCCGAACCCCGCAACTCCTACTTCCCTGTGGCTTGGAGGAATCAGTGTTCTGTTACAGACTAGATGTGCCTGATATGGAAACTGAGAGCAGACTTGTGCGGGCGGCGTGTGTAGTGCTGTGTGTCAATTGGTATCTGAGAGATCTATTTTCCAGTATGGTTTAAGTAACGAGCGCAGTGTCCTGAGATTACTGCAGACTATTAGGTACACTTTACTAGGAATTAAAAAAATTTATCAATTGAATAGAGTAATGTAAATAAAAAAGACAATGTTCTCAAGTTCACTTGCCATGTAATATTGACTGTTCATTATAATTTATAGCCACTAATTTTCTGTCACCCGTAAAAACACCATATTTTAAAAGGAAAAAAATTCTAAATATATGATATATAAAAAATTATCAATATAGAAAGTTATTGATACATAAATACATATAATAAAATAAATAACATTCAATAAGTAATTAAATAAATCTACATATACATGATTACACTAATTTTCAGTACATAAATATGTAAAAAAAAAAGATTAATGATGCAAAAAATTATAAATTTCATTAAATGAATATATTATTATCCAAATACATGATTAAAATAATTAATTTAAATAGAAATATATCAATAAATAAATACGTATATTACAAAATTTTACCCTTAATAAATCAATTAATCTAGAAATACATGATTAAAATAATTTAATGAATATACAAATATATAAATACATGACAACATAAATATTTTAAAAAAATTCATCCTTAAATAAATAAATATATACATCAATAAATACATTTAAAAATTCATCATTAAATAAATATATAAATAAATAATTAAAAACCTTAATAAATATGTTAAAACACTTAAAAAAAAACAGATTTTTGAGGAAGAGACAAAGAGAGGGATGAACAAGGGACCCTTCAGCGCCCTGAACCGAAGAAGTCACTGCCGATCCAGGACTCATTTATTTTGATGAATGTCAGTCTGTCCACGGAGTCAGTGGACAGACAGGTCTGCTTGTCGGTGACCACCCCACCTGCCACGCTGAATGTCCGCTCAGACAGTATGCTGGAGGGGAGGCAAGACAGTAACTCCAGCGCATACTGAGCGAGCCCACGGCAGGTGTCCAGCCTGGCAACCCAGTACTCCATGGGGTCGTCGGTGCTCATGCTGTCGGAAGCACCAACGGACCCCATGTAGTCTGCCACCCGCTGGTGGTGACTGCTTCTGCTGGTACTGGGTCGCGCAGACTGGTAGAACAACCTCATCTTACCCATAAGGTCACCTGCTGGGACCAGCCACCTGCTGGGTGAGATGGGCAGGGAGAACTGGAGCATGAGGCTGAGGGTTTGCCTGCTCCAGCCAGTTAATCCGACAGGCCCGCAGTTGATCCTGCCTCCGGCTGGCTGGAATGTACTGCTCCAGTTTCCCCTTGCAGCGAGGGTCTAAAAGGGTGGCCACCCAATAATCATCCCTCTCCTTAATTTTCCTGATCTGGGGGTCCCTCCTGAGGCATCTCAGCATGTGGGCAGCCATGGGGAAGAGGACAGCCCGCTGTAACTCTTCATGGCTGCCCAGGACCATGACCTCTTTGTCCTCCTGCTGCTGTTGCTGCTGCTCCCAGTGGGAGCTGTCCCACCCCCGCACTAACGGTGGCCCCAGAACCGGCTCTCCCTACTGACCAAGCCCAGACTCCTGGACGTCGACAAATTCTTCCTCCTCCTCCTTGTCCTGGTGGAGCATTGTTGCCTCTTCTTGCTCCACCAATGCACTCTCCCCAGCCTCAAGCAGGCGATCTAGTGTCCTGTCCAGCAGGAACACTATGGGAAGCACGTCATTGAGGCCGACATGCTCCCCGCTGACCATCTTGGTTGCCTGCTCAAATGGGGCCAACATGTGGCAGACATGCTGTATCTGCCCCCACTCTGCATTAGTGATGTAGGGGAGTGGGTGTGATGGCCCTGGAGTGCCTAGATCTAGCAGGTATTCCCTTACCGTGCGTCACTGCTCCCACAACCTCTCCAGCATGTGGAGGGTGGAGTTCCACCACATCACGCTGTCCACAATCAGCCTGTGAGTGGGCAGGCTGTTGTCCCGCTGCAGTTTGGACAGGGACGCGGCGGCGGTTGGGGAGCGTTGGAAGTGGCTGGCAATCCTCTGTACCCTTTGCACAATATCACTGAACCTTGGGTATATGCGGACGAACTTCTGTACCACAAGGTTGTGGACAAGTGCCATGCAAGGCACATGGGTAAGACTGCCAGCATGGAGGGAGGCGAGTAGATTGCTGCCGTTTTCACAGACAACCATACCTGCCTCTAGCCTGCGGGGTGTCAGCCACTTCTGGACCTGAGCCTGTAGTGCGGCCAGAATATCAGATCCAGTGTGTCTCCATTCCCCTAAGCTCACAAGCTGGAGCACGGCCTTGCAGCGGACGTGCCCCACACTTGCGTAGCTACGGGGACGCTTTCTGGGGGACTCAGCAGTCGTGGAGACAGTGGCTTGCGGGAGAGCAGCAGTTATCCCCTGGACACCCCGCGGCGGCACCACAAACTCAGATGCCACTGATGCCTCCCCGGCGCCTTGGAGGGACACCCAATGGGCTGTGAAACTAATGTATCATCCCTGCCCATGTCTGCTGGTCCAAGCATCCATTGTCAGATGCACCCTGTCGCTGTGCATCCATTGTCAGTGTGATCCAGCGAGATGGATACATTCTGCACAATGTGGTGTAGGGCAGGGATGCCAGTCCTGGCAAAGAAATGGCGGCCGGGGACACGCCATCTGGGTTGGGCCTGCTCCAACATCTGCCTGAATGGATTGCTGTCCACAAGATTGAAGGGCAGCAGATGTTGGGCGATAACCCTTGCAAGGAGCCCATTGAGTGAATGCACGCATCGGTCCCCGGGGGCGTAGGGTGCAGTGCGTTCAAAGGTGTCACCAACCAACGGCTGGCGCCGGACGGCAGAGGAGGAGGAGATAGAGGAGGGTGCAGTGGAGGCAAAGGTCTGTCTGCCAGTACCAGTACCTCTAGGAGAGGGAGCGGGGGAGTGGGAATGAATCAGTGGAAGGGGTTGGGGTGGCTTCAGTACAGTTGCAGGAGCTGCTGTCCCCTGCACACTGCTGGTGGTGCTGCTACGACCACCCTGCATCTGTTCCCATTCCCGCCAGTGGTTGACTTGATGTGCTTGGTAAGGGCCGTGGTACCCAGCCGAGCCACAGACCTCCCTCTCCTCACCCTGGCATGGCACAGCTGACAGATGTCAATTGTGACATAGTCTGCTGCCAGGGTGAAGTAAGCCCAAACAGGCGACTTCCGCACTGACCTCCTGTCAGATGGGTTGGTGCTGACTTGTGCCTGTTCGGGCTCGGTGTGCACAGGTGGAGCTGGCTGCTGCTGCCTACTTCTGCTGCCATTACCAGTGGAGCCCCTGACACTGGGCTCCCTGGTGACCTGGAGCACCATTTGCCTCGGGTGCCTACCTTCATTGCTGCTGCTGTCACCTGACAAAGGAGATGTCACCCATTCTGGGTCACCCTCCTCTACATCCCCTATAATGTCAGACCCAGGGCCAATCAGTGGTGGAATGAGGGGAGCAGCAGACGTGGAAGCCCCTTACCGGGCTCCGCTGTCCCCTCACTGACGCCTGGGTCAGACTAGGTGCATGGGTTGTGTGGCTGACACCACCAGAACCAATTGGAAGGGATGTCACAGGGGTATTGACAGGCGTTACCCCCCGTCCTCCTTAACCATCCCTTCCAAAAGGTCCTGCCCATCAGGAGGACTAAACTGGAATTCAGCCTCCTGCATTGACTCCCCCAAGACGTCCCTCTCCATGTCGCTGTCGTTAAATAGGAGCAGGGTAGACTCTTGGGGGTTGGGGGTTGGTCCTGCAGGAGGCGGAGTGGTGCAGGTGCTGCTGCTGCTGCTGGGAGCCGGGGCAAAGGACTCTGTGGCACTGGAATGTGCAACGAGAGCCACCACTGCCTCAGCGTCTTGGAAACTAATGGGGCGGCTGCCACGCCTAAAGAACTCACGGATCAGACGGACAAGAACTGAAGGATCAGACGGACGCCCCTGACACCTACGCCCGCCTGTCCGTGGCTAGAGGAGCGGCCCCGTGCTGGCAGCGATCCGGCACCGGAACAAACTTCCCTAGTAACCCTACTACGACCACGGCTGCCTGCGCACTCATGCTGCTGATCTATTTCCCCCCCAAAAAAAATGTTAATAAAAAGTGAATTTGGCCAAACTTTATTGGGGTGGGTAGGAAGGGGAAAAAATGAAATGAAATATACAAAAAAACCTAAAACTAAAACACTTTTTTTTAGTTTGTTTCACTAACAGAAGAAGAAAAAAATACACAAAACAAGGAAAGACTAAGACTATAAAACAATTTTTTTACACAAAAGATGCTGACACTAACTACTGTAAATACTAAAACACAGACTAAAATACTTTTTTTATTTTTGACTAACAGAAGTCGAAAAAACTGCACAAAACAAAGAAAAACTAAGACTATTGTCACGGCTGAGGGTGGGGGAAACCCTCAGCCGTGCGGTGTCAATAATAAAGGGTAGCAGCTGGACCAGGACAGGAAACAGGGAGCAGGTCACCTCCTATAGCGTCCCTAAATCTGACCCTGACTCCTAGCTGTATGAGCCAACCCTGATGGTAGGAGAGCTCATACTCCGGAACCTAGGGTCCCTACTAGCCCTCAGGATAGCCCTGGAACTAGGAGCAGGGTAAGACGACCTGTTCCTCCTAGGCACGGATAAACAGGAGCCTCACTGGCCAAGCTGCAAGGAATGGGGAACTTATACAGCAGATGGCAATGGCAGGTAGTGAAACTAGTACAACACCTACCTGCCACAGACACACAGACTGGAACCCGTGCAGAAGTGCTAATGTCCACACCAAACACAAAAGGACACAGCACACACACAAAGCACACAGGAACCCAGAAACCATAAGCTGCAATAAACATAGAGACACCACTAGACATATAATAAGATAAGAACATCTATGTCTAAACATTACTTATGACAACAAGGGTGGTCCTCACTGGATAGATGGTATAATACCAGGAGGATGACTCCAGCATAAACATGGCTGAAGTACCCCTCAGCTACAGGCATCCAGCAGAGGCTAAATAGCCCAAGTAGCCACACCCACACACAGACACACCCAGTGTATACACACTAAGAAGGGAGTTAACCCTTCCTACACCAGGCAAAGAACGGAAACCACTTAAAGGGAAATACACACATAAACACCACACTCCACCTGTTACCGTCGGCAACGGCATGCGTGGCAACCATGTCCTGGGAACCAGCCAGAAGGCCGAGACACTGCCACCAGATGCACACAACACCACACGTTACCGCGAGCAACCGCAAGTGAAGGGAAAATGTCACAGTGCACACCATAAAGAAAAAAGGCACACCTACAAAGACAGATTGTCAGGTGCAACCGCATGCCCTTAACAGCAAGCTGCCCAGCAACAGCTCAGGCCGCTATACTGCAAATAACATCATGTTGCCAGCGGCAACCACACGTGAGGCCACATACTTCAGCCCTCACCTGTGATTGATAACAAGACCAGACCGCGGCAACAACATGCGGGTCCAGGAGTCACGACCATGAGCATGGTCGTGACAACTATAAAACTTTTTTCTTTTTTCTTTTTTTTTTACACACCATTATACTGTACATACAAACAATTGGGCTAAGAAATGGCGATCATTCTAAATAAAAATGGTACAATACCGACTATAAATGAGTTAATGGAAGCTCTTATCACACATATTTGATCAAATGTGTGTCGGGCCCATCTACCAGGCGTCAAGGTGGCTACCGCAGATAGGTCCCTAACACTAGTATACTCTCTCTTTGGACTTACCTAAGCCTACAATATTCAGGGCGGTGTAGGAACCAACTACATACGTACTCTGCTCAGAAGCCACAGGTAGATGGGCGTGTTCAGTCTAAAAGAGGCGCTACCCTCAATTATTCTACAAAAAATTTAGACTAGAACCTTCAGAAACCACAGGTGCATATCCATGAAGCAAACATGATTATAAAAAAGAAAATGGCTGTACACCATTATACATACAAACAATAGGGCTAAGAAATGGGGATCATTCTAAACAAAAGTGGTACAATACTGACTATAAATGAGTCAATGGAAGCTCTTAGCGCACATATTTGATCAAACATGTGTCGGGCCCATCTACTAGACGTCAAGGTGGCTTCCGCAGATGGGTCCCTAACACTAGTATACTGCCTCTCTTTGGACTTACCTAAGGCTTAATAGGTTCTGATGGAAAAGAAAAAAGACGAATATTCATTTTTAAGAATATATATCACACTATATTCTACATATTCGCAAATTCGGGCAAGCCAACCCAATAGGAAAGTTGCCTATAACCCGCCCTTACTCGATTAATGCGCATATTACATTGCCGATTATTCGCATATGATGAAATAAATAAAATAATGAAGAATATTATAATTCACTACAGACTAAGATATTGCAGCCTTCTCACATTGGCCTACAAGAAAGAAGCAGTCAGGTAATGGGTTCAGAAGAAAAAAAAAAGGCGAATATTAGTTTTTACAAATATATATCACTATATTCTAAATATTTGCGAATTCTCAAAGTGGCAATATTCGTAAAAAAAAAATTGCTATTCGTGCTCAACACTACTCAGCTACTGGTGAAGGTGCGCCGCATGCGTACCCATTTCCGCAAGACATCGACAGCTTCCGCCGGTCTGGCAACGCTGCAGCAATTGCCAGCTCACCGACTGTTTTGCGACGTGAGCACGCACTGGAACTCTGTGTACCACATGTTGTCCAGGCTTTGTGAGCAGCAGAGGGCAGTAGTGGAATACCAGCTGCAACATGGTCGTCCTCTTTCCAAGCAGCTTCCGCTCTTCACAAGCGACAAGTGGGCATTGATGTCTGACCTATTTGAGGTTTTACGCGACTTTGAGGAATCAACAAAGAAGGTGAGCGGCAATAACGCTATTATCAGCGTAACCATCCCACTTCTGTGCCTACTCAAATGCTCGCTGCTCACAATGAAGGCGGACACTTTGCATGTGGAAGAGGTGGAAATGGGGGAAGACAGTACACAGGGTTATAACCAGAACACCCTCAGTTCGTCTTCTCAGCACAAGTTGGATGATGATGAGGAGGAGGATTAGCATGAGACGGTTGCCTCCGTTACAGAGGGTAGTACCCATGGAAGTTTTATTCCATCTGTTCAGCGTGGATGGGTAGAATAGGAGGAAGAGGATGAGATTGAGAGTCATCCTACTGATGAGGACAGCAAAGTCTTGTCTGTTGGGACTCTGGCACAGATGACTGACTTTAAGTTAGGCTGCCTTTCCTGTGACCCTCTCATTGTACGCATTTTGGTCAACACCGATTACTGGTTGATCACCCTTCTTGACTCCCACTACAAAGAGAACTTCTTATCTCTCATTCCTGTGGTGGAGAGGATGAGAAAAATGGTGCAGTACCAGAAGGTCCTTGTGGAAAAATTGCTCCAAAAATTTCCAGCTGACAACGCTGGCGGCAGAGTACGTAGTTCCTTGGCCAACCGAGGAGGGGAGACAAGGGGAACACACAGCAGTTCCAACAGAGGCAAGGCAACACTCTCCAAGGTCTGGGACAGTTTTATGACACTCTGCAAGCACCCTGAACCAGATGCGTGTCCTAGTGTCGCAAGGAGGGAAACATTTTGGAAGATGGTGACGGAGTACATAACAGACCGTGTCAGCGTCCTCAGAGATCCCTCTGTGCCTTACAACTATTGGGTGTCCAAGCTGGACACGTGGCACGAACTGGCGCTCAACGCCTGGGAGGTGCTGGCCTGCCCTGCTGCCAGTGTTTTGTCAGAGCGGGTATTTAGTGCTGCTGGGGACATAATAACTGATAAGCGCATCTGCCTGTCAACTGAAAATGCTGACCGGTTGACACTTATAAAAATTAAGAAAGCCTGTATTGCCCCTGACTTCTCTACTTTTATGGTGTATTGAATACACTGTATTCCCATGCACCCCTTTAACCACTAAAAAGGCTACATGGTTCAATCTCCCTTTTCTCATCCTCCTCCCCATCATATCAACATACTTATTAGGCTGCCCTCGCTCCTAATGTTATAACGGGTAATCTCAGCAGCGGGCCCTCACCCATAATGTTTTAGAGGGTCACCAGCAGGCCCTCACCAATAATGTTTTAGAGGGTCAGCTTGGGAGCAGGCCCTCGCCCACAAAATTCTTTATATGGTCAGCTCGGCAGCAGGCCCTCGCCCATAATGTTTTAGATGGTCAGCTTGGCAGCAGACCCTCACCCCTAATGTTTTAGATGGTCAGCTCAGCAGCAGACCCTTATCCCTAATGTTTTAGATGGTCAGTTCAGCAGCAGGCCCTCGCCCCTAATGTTTTAGAGGGTCACTAGCAGGCCCTTGCTCCTAATGTTTTTGAGGGCCGCCAGCAGGCCAGCAATCATAATTTTTCAAGGGTGTGTATGATGCCTTCCTTTATGTGTAATAAAAGGTGTATTGGAGTGCTGGTTCCTTGTAATTTTTGGAAGCCCTTTCCCTTAGTGCATAGGCTTTATGAGTGTAGGAGTCCTACTACCTGAACAATTGTACCACAATGTGAATGAGTCCCTCCTTTATGTGATATACAGGTAATATCGGAGTGTCTCTTCCTTGTAATTTTCGGCAGCACTTACACTTTATATACAAGTAAATATACAGGAAAGAATGTTTCCTAACAATTTTTCCTCCGTCTAAATTTGATTTTTATCTTTGGTTTGGTGCGTATTATTGTCATTCTGTAAAAGTGGCGTACTACTCAGACAACATCATTCCCAGCAGCGACCTGAGAGTCCAAGATGCATCCAGACATCCTCCCCATGCTGGCCCCGAACCTTTTCAGTGGTGCTTCCATCAATTTCTGTACTTTTCCTATGAACCAGACACCCTCCCCTCTTCTGAGCAAGGGGTGCCTGGTTTAATGCTTGGGTACTCCCATTGAGTTCCATTGTGCTCGGGTGCTCGGTAGAGCACCCGAGCATCCCAAGGTGTTCTACTCGAGCACCTGAGCACTATGGTGCTCGACCAACACTAGATGGCAGTGACAAGCAGGTCAGACCATTTATGGACTCTACCTTGTACCCAGTTGATTTACTCCCCACCGTCTCAACAGGTTACGATGTTGAAGGTGTCGAAGAAGGAGGATTTAGCTAAAGACCTGTTGCTTTGATCATCTTAGATTGCATATACAGTAGGTGAACCCGATTTTGTGTCAATCTCGCTCTCTTTCTCGGCGAGATTGAACACCTACGAGCCCCATCGCGGGAGCCAGCGCCGAGCTGGCTTGCCGCGATGGAGACAGAGCCGTCATAGAAGCGACGGGAGATCCGACTTGGATTCCCGCCAATTCTACACGTGTGCGGCGTTTGTTATGAATCCTGAGGGGGAAGTCCCCGCCGGATTTTAAATAAAAATCCGGCCTGGGTCCCCCCCTCAGGAGCATACCGGGCCCTTAGGTCTGTTATGGGTTGTAAGGAGAGCCCCCCCTACGCCGAAAAAAACGGCGTAGGGGGTCCCCCTACAATCCATACCAGACCCGTATCCAAAGCACGCTACCCGGCCAGCCAGGAAGGGAGTGGGGACGAGCGAGCGCCCCCCCCCTCCTGAGCCGTACCAGGCTGCATGCCCTCAACATGGGGGGGTTGGGTGCTCTGGGGCAGGGGGCGCACTGCGGCCCCCCCACCTCAGAGCACCCTGTCCCCATGTTGATGAGGACAGGGCCCCTTCCCGACAACCCTGGCCGTTGGTTGTTGGGGTATGCGGGCGGGAGGCTTATCGGAATCTGGGAGCCCCCTTTAATAAGGGGGCCCCCAGATACCGGCCCCCCACCCTAAGTGAATGAGTATGGGGTACATCGTACCCCTACCCATTCACCTGCAAGAAAAGTGGTAAAAACACAAATAAACCACACAGTGTATTAAAATATTTTATTTTTCTGCTCCGGAGGCCGCCCCCTGTCTTCTTTATTAGCTCTTTTACCAGGGGGGGCTCTTCTTCTTCCACTATCCCGACGGGTCTTCTCCGCTATCCGGGGGGTCTTCTCAACTCTCCGGGGTTCTCCTTCTGTCTTCTCCGCTATCCGGGGGGGTCTTCTCAACTCTCCGGGGTTCTCCTTCTGTCTTCTCCGCTATCCGGGGGGGTCTTCTCAACTCTCCGGGGTTCTCCTTCTGTCTTCTCCTTCTGTCTTGTTGACTCGGCGCACCCCGGTTCTTCGTCTCGCGAGACGTCTCGCGAGACGAAGAACCGGGGTGCGCCGAGTCTCGCGAGACGAAGAACCGGGGTGCGCCGAGTCAACAAGACAGAAGGAGAAGACAGAAGGAGAACCCCGGAGAGTTGAGAAGACCCCCCCGGATAGCGGAGAAGACAGAAGGAGAACCCCGGAGAGTTGAGAAGACCCCCCCGGATAGCGGAGAAGACAGAAGGAGAACCCCGGAGAGTTGAGAAGACCCCCCGGATAGCGGAGAAGACCCGTCGGGATAGCGGAAGAAGAAGAGCCCCCCCCTGGTAAAAGAGCTAATAAAGAAGACAGGGGGCGGCCTCCGGAGCAGAAAAATAAAATATTTTAATACACTGTGTGGTTTATTTGTGTTTTTACCACTTTTCTTGCAGGTGAATGGGTAGGGGTACGATGTACCCCATACTCATTCACTTAGGGTGGGGGGCCGGTATCTGGGGGCCCCCTTATTAAAGGGGGCTCCCAGATTCCGATAAGCCTCCCGCCCGCATACCCCGACAACCAACGGCCAGGGTTGTCGGGAAGGGGCCCTGTCCTCATCAACATGGGGACAGGGTGCTCTGAGGTGGGGGGGCCGCAGTGCGCCCCCTGCCCCAGAGCACCCAACCCCCCCATGTTGAGGGCATGCAGCCTGGTACGGCTCAGGAGGGGGGGGGGGGGGCGCTCGCTCGTCCCCACTCCCTTCCTGGCTGGCCGGGTAGCGTGCTTTGGATACGGGTCTGGTATGGATTGTAGGGGGACCCCCTACGCCGTTTTTTTCGGCGTAGGGGGGGCTCTCCTTACAACCCATAACAGACCTAAGGGCCCGGTATGCTCCTGAGGGGGGGACCCAGGCCGGATTTTTATTTAAAATCCGGCGGGGACTTCCCCCTCAGGATTCATAACAAACGCCGCACACGTGTAGAATTGGCGGGAATCCAAGTCGGATCTCCCGTCGCTTCTATGACGCGCTTGCTGGGATGTGCTGTCACTATTCCAGTGAGTGCGAGATCTCGGCACCATGTTGCCGAGTATCAGCGCGACGCTGTCGTGCTAAAAGCACAATCTCACAAACACCTACTGTACCTTGATTGCCTTATCTCGGTGGCCGACTGGACAAACTCGGACAAGGCAGATTTTTGAGCAGGACTTCCCTTCTGCAAGTCCTTTGCAAATCTCTGTACAATGAGAAGTGACTACTTAGGTATCTATGTCAGTGTATATCTGCTTTCCATCATGCTCCTCTGCTTCGGATGATACCTGAGAGGGTGGTCCAGGCTGTAAAGCCGTGTTCTGTGCTACTGCATTCTGTGCATGTCACGCTGACCTTAAAGTTCCTGTTGAGGTGCAATGTTGTAGCACAGCACCTGAAGCAGATGTTGCTTTCTTTGAGGAATTCTCTCCGGTCCTCTAAAGATTTCTCCCTGACGGCTCTAGTCTGCATTTTAGTAGAGGATGTGGTTTCTTGTGCAGAGGGCATTCTTTGTTAAGATCTTAGAGTTTGTTCTATTCTTGAGTAGACTTAAACGGCCTGTAAGGAGAACCTGTGGAGGTAACGTTAGTTTTGTGGACTGCCACAGGTGTTTTATGAGGTTTGACACCATGGGTAGTGGAACATGACAATGTAAAGTCAAAACTGGGATCGTTTCTGATCCTTGCCTGTTGAGTAACAAAGTCTACAAACACCACAAAGAGGGGAAATTGTACATTATGAAAATGTTTATAATGGGAACCATGCGAAATCCACTTCTCCTGTCGATTACACCACGTTAGAGATGGCCTTGCGGTTTACCCGGCGGTCGTTTCGCTGCGAACTTTTCTCGTTCGCCGAACGGGCGAACATATGGCGATATTCGCGCCCGCTATATTCTTTTACATTGTGAATAACTTTGACCCATGACACATCCATCAGGTGGTACAGGACAGCCAATTAAGACGTTTCAGCACATGGACATACCCCCTACCTTATAAATAAACCTGATCTGGGTGCCATTTTACATTCAGTCTTTTGCCAGTGTAGGAAGAGGTTGCTGTGTGGAGCAGGGACAGACTGTTAGGGACACAAAACGCTAGCTAATAGGGTCATAAAAGTCCTTATAAGGACTGGTATAGGTGTGCTATCGATAGGTGTGACTTACTGAGGGGTGTAATATACTTATAATATACTTTATAACATACACTCACCTAAAGAATTATTAGGAACACCTGTTCTATTTCTCATTAATGCAATTATCTAGTCAACCAATCACATGGCAGTTGCTTCAATGCATTTAGGGGTGTGGTCCTGGTCAAGACAATCTCCTGAACTCCAAACTGAATGTCAGAATGGGAAAGAAAGGTGATTTAAGCTATTTTGAGCGTGGCATGGTTGTTGGTGCCAGACGGGCCGGTCTGAGTATTTCACAATCTGCTCAGTTACTGTGATTTTCACGCACAACCATTTCTAGGGTTTACAAAGAATGGTGTGAAAAGGGAAAAACATCCAGTATGCGGCAGTCCTGAGGGCAAAAATGCCTTGTGGATGCTAGAGGTCAGAGGAGAATGGGCCGACTGATTCAAGCTGATAGAAGAGCAACGTTGACTCAAATAACCACTCGTTACAACCGAGGTATACAGCAAAGCATTTGTGAAGCCACAACATGCACAACCTTGAGGCGGATGGGCTACAACAGCAGAAGACCCCACCGGGTACCACTCATCTCCACTACAAATAGGAAAAAGAGGCTACAATTTGCACGAGCTCACCAACATTGGACTGTTGAAGACTGGAAAAATGTTGCCTGGTCTGATGAGTCTCGATTTCTGTTGAGACATTCAAATGGTAGAGTCCGAATTTGGCGTAAACAGAATGAGAACATGTATCCATGCTCTGATGGCTACTTCCAGCAGGATAATGCACCATGTCACAAAGCTCAAATCATTTCAAATTGGTTTCTTGAACATGACAATGAGTTCACTGTACTAAAATGGCCCCCACAGTCACCAGATCTCAACCCAATAGAGCATCTTTGGGATGTGGTGGAATGGGAGCTTCGTGCCCTGGATTTGCATCCCTCAAATCTCCATCAACTGCAAGATGCTATCCTATCAATATGGGCCAAAATTTCTAAAGAATGCTATCAGCACCTTGTTGAATCAATGCCACGTAGAATTAAGGCAGTTCTGAAGGCAAAAGGGGGTCCAACACCGTATTAGTATGGTGTTCCTGATAATTCTTTAGGTGAGTGTAGAAAGTATATTATAGTGCAATTGTATTGTGCAGCATTTGTGTGCGGTTCTGCTGTGATACTGCAGCCACACAAAGTGCCAAAACGCTATTGGAACAAATAATTTCTACTGGTGTGATATACCAGTTGCCCCCCACAAAAACTGATTGAGGCAGGGGTGTTATATACCAATAATATACTTTCTATATAGTGCATTTAGGTAGTGCAGCATTTGTCTGCGGTTTTGCTGCGTTACCGCATCTACACAGAGTGACAAACACTATTTGAAGAAATAATTTGTACTGGTATGATTTAACAGTTGCCCGCCCAAAAAACTGATTGAAGCAGGGGTGTTATATACCAATAATATACTTTCTATATAGTGCATTTAGGTAGTGCAGCATTTGTTTGCGGTTTTGCTGCGTTACTGCATCTACACAGAGTGACAAACGCTATTGGAACCAATAATTTCTACTGGTGTGATTCACCAGTTGCCCCCCCAAAAAATTGATTGAAACAGGGGTGTTATATACCAATAATATACTTTCTATATAGTGCATTTAGGTAGTGCAGCATTTGTTTGCGGTTTTGCTGCGTTACCGCATCTACACAGAGTGACAAACGCTATTGGAACCAATCATTTCTACTGGTGTGATTTAACAGTTGCCCCCCAAAAAAAACGGATTGAAGCAGGGGTGTTATATACCAATTATATCCTTTCTATATAGTGCATTTAGGTAGTGCAGCATTTGTTTGCGGTTTAGCTGCGTTACCTCAGCTATACAGAGTGACAAACGCCATTGGAACAAATAATTTCTACTACTGTGATATACCAGTTGCCCCCCCAAAAAAATTGATTGAAGCAGGGGTGTTATTTACGCTAAAATCATTTGCAGTCATTTCTTGTGAAAGAGCATAGGGCGGTATTTCATTAATACACAAAACATTTAAACGCACTGCACGGTTGCATTCATTTCTGGTGAAAGAGTATAGGGGCTTATTTTAGTAAAAAAGACAAATATATACGCACTGCACTATTTAATTGTG
This sequence comes from Bufo bufo, assembly GCF_905171765.1. Classification (NCBI taxonomy): domain Eukaryota; kingdom Metazoa; phylum Chordata; class Amphibia; order Anura; family Bufonidae; genus Bufo; species Bufo bufo. Next base: position 631,711,925 of record NC_053390.1, read on the forward strand.
TTCTGGTGAAAGTGTATAGTGGCCTATTTTAGTCCAACAATAAAAATACATTTTCAGTTCGCTTCTGCAGTTATTTCTGTTGAAAGCGTATAGTGGCCTATTTGAGTCCAACAAGAAATATATATTCTCAGGTCACTTCTGCAGTTATTTCTGGTGAAAGCGTATAGGGGCGTATTTCAGTACTACAAGAAAAGTATATTCTCAGTTCACTGTTGCAGTTATATCTGGTAAAGCCTTTACTGGCGTATAGCAGTAGAAAAAGAAATATACATTCTCCATTCGCTGCTGCACTGATATCTTGAAAAACATTTATTGACATATATCAGTAGAAAAATATAAATATATTCAGCTTATAGTTGCAGTTATATGAGGTTAAGCCTTTAGTGGCGTTTTTCTTTACAAAAATCAAGATATATTCAGCATTCAGCGCTGCAGTTATATGTGGGAAAGTCCATTTTGCGGTATGGACTGAATTACGTTGTGTTAAAATTTTGTTTCACACATTGCGCACTTACGTTACGATGTCCATAAGAGTGGCGCACCAATACAGGTGAATACACTATGCACTAACCCTGCACAAAAATGCTAAATAATTCACACCAGCCCGCACCTATCTACTGTATTGCTTACTGGACACTACGGGGACTTTTCTGCAGCACAGAAACCGCACAAGGTCCGCATCTCGCTCTTCCAGCGTGGACCTACTTCCTCCGCTACGTTCACTTCAGAAAAAATCTTGTATTCTGCGTTTAGCGCTGCACTGATATGCGCTAAAATATCTTTTTAAGTATTTGGGTTGTTAAAAAAACTTGCATTCGCCGTTAAGCGCTGCACTTTTAGGCGGTAAAATCTTTTGTGAATTATTTTGGTAGAAATAAAAATTTGATATTAGAAATAAAAATTTCCACCTCCTCCATTAACTTCCTTATCTCTTTATTAACATCGGACACACTAACTTTACACACACCCCCAGCTATATATCTAAGTGGTTCTTGCACCACCTAGGAGCGAATAAAGGTAAATGATACTGCCTGCCTGTTAAAGGGAACTACAGCATGATACCACAATACATTTGATATGACATTTAACAAGAGTTTAAAGTGCCCACATATAGCACATAGTGGGACACTCCATCAAGATGAATCAGGCGTGGATCAGCCAGGATTTCAACACACCAATGCCTGATGCATCAGACTAGATCATCCATGGTGCCACACCAACATTTTGACAAAAGAGACCGTTTTCTTCTGGCTACCTGCCTCAGCTACTATTTTGATGCTGTTACCCGCCTGATGCCAAACATCTGATGCCAAGTGCTCCTTCTTTCACCCACCATCTTCAGCAAGTACTAGTATTGCCACCCACCTCCATACTGTTACCTTGCCACTTTGTGGCCTACTGATGCTGCCATGTCCACACTATGTCACCTTGCCACTGTGGCCTTCTGGTGCTGCCATGTCTACACTAGGTCACAGTGCCACTCTGTTGTATCATGCTGCTGCTGCTGCCATCTCCACACTATGTAACCTGGCCACTCGCTGGCCTCCACATACTGCTGCCTACTACAAACTCTGTGATTGTGCCACTCGGTGGCCTCCTCATACTGCTGCCACCTCCACACTGTCATTGTGCACTCTGTGGCCTTATTATGCTGCCGCCACCTCCAGACATTGTCATTGGGCCACTGTGTGGTCTCCTCATGCTGCTTCCATCTCACCACTCTGTCATAGGGACACTCTGTGGACTTCACATGCTGTTCACACCCTCCCCACTTTATGACTGGGGCTCTATTTTGGCTTTCGGCCTGGCTGACATCATCATTTATTTGACCTTTCTTCTGATCTGTTAGAAGGAAGGAAAAATGAAATGCACAACGGATCCTTTCTGTGTAGCAGTTGTAAGGCCTGTATGGTCCCATCAGAATTGACTTATGATTTGGTAGACAAAAGCAGGAGTGGGTACGAAACACAGAAGACATGCAAATATTCCATTCACGTGTCATCTGTGTTTTAGATCCACTCTCCGTCCCCTTTGCGATGCGTCTCTCTAACGAAGAAGGAGTTAAGGCAAGGAAGACTAAAATTACCAAGCACCCCATAGTCTGATCCATTTTTCCTCTATATTTCTTTGTTTATAAAGAACCTTCTCATATATCTTTATCTTCTTAACCAAGTTTAACCATGTAGTTACATTTGGCGTATTCTGTGAAAACCAGACCCGTGTATCAAGAGTCTGGCCAGAAACATTACTTTTAACAATAGAATTTTTTTATCTTTATGGCAGTTATATATCACCGGATCACTACTTAATATTTTTCGGTAATAACCATATCAATTGCTCCCCAATACTTTTTTAGTTCTGTACAAGACCAGAACAATTGTATATAATTAGCCCCAGGTGAGTCACAACATGGACAGTTAGATGTATTCCTCAAACCACATTTATTAAACCATACTGGCGTAACATAAACTCTGTGTAAAATATTAAATTGCACTAAAATGTAATTAAAGTTGTGAGACACTAATCTTAGGTTAGACAATATGTCATCCCAGTATTCTAGTTGTGTCAAAGGACAATCAGCTTCCCACGCTTTTTGACCAGGAGAGCTTATATTATTAGTGATTTAACTAATAATTTATAAATTTGAGCAATCTTAACATTGTGACTACAGTTCCCCATTGATTCATTTAAGGGTGTAGAAGTGTCTATTTCCAACAAAGATTTTTCTTGAAGACTATAAAGTGCCGAATGAGGTTGAAAATACCTAAACCATGATAAATTAAATATATTCTCTCCTTGTGATAAATCCAAAAATGAAAGTATATCTCTGTTCCTCGCGACCAGTGCAACATAAAAAATATTATTTTTTTGCCAGTATTGATCCCCTACTAGTTTGTATAAAACCTTTAAATGATAATTATGCCAAAAAGGTGTGCTACACAAGGATCCCCTTATTCCCAGCCATGCTCTAATAGTACGCCAGGACTTACTAAAAAGTTTCCTTGTGTCAGCAAACTCCTGCCGCACAAAAGATATTTGTCCAGATTCCAATAAGAATGAATTAACGAAAAGGCCAGATATGTCGACCAGGCCCACTTAATCCCAAAATTAGGTAGCTTAAATACTAATCCCGTAGGACAGAGGGATAAAACTTAACATTTAATAGTGATACAGTCTAAAAAAAAAATAGACACCAGAGGAGGAGCCTCTACACCAAACGAAAAATAACATGACAGCCCAGCGGGCAAAAATGTACAAATATACACAGTGTGACCAGGAGGAAGTAAATAAAAGGAACGTTCTCACCCGATTGTAGTTCAGGATGTCTCATGAGGAGGACAGGTGGTGGAAGCGGTCCTTTGGTACTTGTTGATTCACACTGGAGAGGATAGGTGAATATGCCCCTTCAAAGTGGGTGGGTGACAGGGTGGTTAACCCTAGACAGCCCTAAATGGGGGGGGCAGGGGCTAGTATGCCCTACCTATCTATACGGGGAATAGGATGCCCCCTAATTTGGGCGAGCTGTCGTGTGTGGATGTCTTCTTCAGCACGGTCTCGCAGGAGATTGAGAACTTACGTCCTACGTTCCACTCCAACATTGACCAGGTCCATGCCACCGCTGTATCCAGCCTGAAGACTGATCACTCCATTGTGATCAAGCCCTCCGATAAGGGGGGCAACACGGTGGTTATGGACCATGGCCAATATACAGACATGTGCGAGGCCCTGCTGAGGGATTCATCCACATACGAGGTTCTTTCTGCGAACCCGTCAAATAAACATAGACTACAGTTGAAAAGCATTCTAGATGAAGCTAGAACTGCGTCTATTATTTCTGAGGATGAACATAAATTTATGCTGCCCTCTCATCCACGCTTGGCGACATTTTATTGTCTGCCCAAGCTACATAAGGGAACACGACCTTTGAAAGGACGCCCTATTGTTTCTGGGGTAGGGAATTTATCCCAAAATGTAGGGATCTATGTGGACCGTGTTCTAGCCCCTTTTGTCACTTCCCTACCGTCGTACACTCGGGACACCACACACTTGCTCAAACAACTGGAGGGCATTCACGTCGATAATACGAGCCTTCTGGCGAGTATCGATGTGGAGGCCCTCTACTCCAACATTCCCCACACCCTTGGAATGAAGGCAGCTGAGCACTTTTTAAGTACCCGGGGTTGTCAGTACCGCGCCCACAGCCTCTTTGTCCTCTCCCTTCTTGAGTTTACCTTGACCACCAACGTTTTCTCCTTTAATGGGAGACTCTACCACCAGCTCAGGGGCACCGCGATGGGGTGTTCTTGTGCCCCGTCGTATGCTAACTTGTTCCTGGGCTGGTGGGAGGAGACCCTGGTCTTCAGGGATGAATGTTCCACTCTTTTGGACCAGGTCGGCATGTGGGCGCGGTACATTGATGACATCTTCATCATTTGGAACGGGGACGATGTCTCGTTCCGTTCGCTGGTGAAGATGTTTAATGACAACCAGATCGGCATGCATTTCACCTGTGAGGTTGGGGGCACCATGCTACCATTTCTTGATGTCCTCATCTCCCACACACCTTCTGGTGATTTGGAGACGTCGATTTACCGCAAGCCGACGTCTACCAACACCCTGCTTAGGTGGGAGAGCAGCCACCATCTCCCACTTAAGCGGGGTATTCCCAAGGGGCAGTACCTCAGGATTAGGCGAAATTGCTCCACGAAAAGAGAATTCGTTAGACAAGCTGCCGATCTACGTACTAGGTTCCTACAACGTGGCTATCCCGACAAGGTCTTAAGGAGAGCATTTGAGTATGCACTGCACTCAGACAGAACATCCCTCCTTGTCCCTAAACCCTGCACAACGCCACCTCCAAACATCATCCGCCCTATTATGACCTTTGATAGGGCTGCAGGTGATGTTAGACGTATCCTTCAAAAAAAAAAATTGGGGCATCCTTCAACTAGATCCAGATTTGAGAGAAGTGGTGGGGGAGTACCCTCACGTCACATACCGTCGAGGACGCAGTCTTCGTGATACACTAGTGTCGAGTGAATTCACACCCCCACCCTCTGTATCAGGTTCAACTTGGCTTAAATCCGACATTAAGGGATGCTTTAGGTGCAGTGGGTGTATTGCCTGCCCCTATTTAAAAACCGGTAAAAACTTAAGTAGTGCAGTCACAGGGAAGGAATACCGCATACACCACTTCATCAATTGCAGGACCCGTGGCGTTGTTTATCTCCTGTCGTGCGAATGCGGCAGGGGATATGTGGGGAAAACTATCCGGGAATTGCGCAGACGTGTTGGCGAGCATCTTGGCGACATAGCTAAAGCCAAAGATACTCCTGTCGCCAATCATGTTCACAGCCAACACAACGGGAAAGCCCGTATCTCCGTGATGGGTATAGACCGTGTTCTGCCCCCCAAACGCGGAGGTGACTGGGACCGTGCCATATTGCAGCGCGAACTGCGCTGGATCTACTACTTGAAAACAATGACCCCCTTGGGATTAAACGAACAGCTCAATTTTAGCTGTTTTATCTAATTGTCCCATTCTCTGTATTTTCTCTCTTCCCCCACTGGGCCGGTTATACCCCTCCTACGGCCGGTCTGCATATGAACCTGCCTCTAATAGCCTAGTTTATTTATTTCATTCATTTGAAATGTTACCATGGATCCATATAACTTTGGGTCCCCTGGCGATTAACTGTGCTGCATTTGATTAATGTGCTCAATTCTTATTGCCTATACACCAATCCGCCACTTGCATTCACACCGACTTGCCTCCTCCTCGGCGCCAGGGCGGTGGGCGTGGTTTCTCCCGGCCCGGCGCGCCCCGTGACCAGTCTCTGGTCATGTGATCCCTCACATGCTGTGCGGCGTCATTCCCTGGCGCCGCGCTCCACGGGCCGCGTCTGGCTGGAACGCACGCTCATCTCCTGCGTTCCACCGGACATGTGACATCCTGCTCACTTGATCACGTGCCCGGAAGCAGGAAGCAGCAAGGAAACCGGCGGCATTGGAGTATATTTAAAGACACAGAGTGGTGAGTACACTCTGCTGACAGCCTGCCCTCGGACTAACTATCCTGTGGCCTCATTTTTGTACTATAGCTGGCACCCACTGGTGCATCTATATTTACAGCTACAATTTTTGATGCGGTCATGCCTTGTGTGTCTTAGCCCGACTGGCTACACACATCCTGTAGGCATTTAACCTATATCAACCCCCTATTGTTTTTATACCATCCTTTCCTCCTTGGTCGCACAGGCCCCATCCATAGTCCTGTGTCCACCATTGATCTCCCCTGATGATTTTCTGTGACGAACTGAAACGTGACACGTAGGGAGCTTTTTTTAGGGACTACTAGGGAATCTGTCCCCACAGGATCAGGTATCCGGACGGGGACGCTCCTTGCGGGGCAAGTTCCCCGTATAGATAGGTAGGGCATACTAGCCCCTGCCCCCCCATTTAGGGCTGTCTAGGGTTAACCACCCTGTCACCCACCCACTTTGAAGGGGCAGATTCCAATAAGGTAAACATATTATCATAACCAGATCTACTCACCAATGTCCTACATAGGGGACTTTTCTTCCATTGACAGTATAGCCTTTTTCCAGTGGTTTATAAAAAGATTCCACCTTAAGTCTTACCCATTTTTTCCCCAAATTAAATCATTAATAATTCTCTCAATTAATTAGAAAAATGTATCCTCAATCCATATAGGGGAATTCCTGAGAATATAAAGAAGCTGAGGTAAAATCACCATCCTAATTAGGGATATTCTATTGGCTCTGGATAGAGGAAGTCTCAGCCATTTCCAATTTTGGACCTCAATTTAGTTATTAATGTTTCAAGTTAAGGTTCAAAAATTCTTGAGTAACATAAATAGTAACATAGTATATAAGGCCAAAAAAAGACATTTGTCCATCCAGTTTGGCCTGTTATCCTGCAAATTGATCCAGAGGAAGGCAAAAAATAAATAAAAAACTGTGAGGTACAGGTAGAAGTCTTAGGGGATATAACATACCCAAATAGTCAAAGGAATCCAAGATCTTCAATATAGTCAGTGGCCCCTCTCCGGGAAGTTCAAATCTGTTTATAGGCATAAGAGTGGTTTTTGCCCAATTAATATCGAGGCCTGAGACTTGACTAAAGGAGTTAATTATCTGAATAACTCTTGGGAGTGTAACATTAGAATTTTGTAAACAGAATAACACTATGTTAGTGTATAACAAAATGCAATCCTCTAATCCCGTCTCCCAAACCCTTCAATCCCGGAATCTTGCCTTACCCTAGCTTAAAGAGGCTCAATATAAATGTCAAACAATAATGTGGACAGAGGGCACCCTTGATGTAAAAAGCTATTTGTCAAGCTCCCATTGATGTTCAAACTGGCCTTAGGGGACTTATACAAAAGCTTGATCATATTTATGAACCTAACAGCAAATCCCATTTTTTCTAGAACCTTCCAGAGGAATCTCCACTCCACCCTGTCAAAGGCCTGGATGGATGTTGTATATCTTGACTTCTACAGAGAATTTGATACTGTGCCAAATAAAAGGTTAGTACATAAAATGAGAATGCTTGGATTGAAGGAAAATGTAGGTACAGTATGTAGGTAAGTAACTGGCTCAGTAATAGAAAACAGAGGGTGGTTATTGGGTCACGGTCACCTCTGGGGTACCTCAGGGGTAAGTATTGGGACCTATTCTCTTCAACATATTTATTAAAGATCTTGTAGAAGGGTTGTACATTAAAACATCAATTTTTGCAAATGCCACTAAACTGTGTAAAGTACTTAACATGAAAAAGAATGGTATATAGCTACAGATGGATCTGGATAGATTGAAGCTTGGGCAGAGAAGTGGCAGATGACGTTTAAAACTGACAAATGTAAGGTTATGCACATGCCAAAAAAATAATACATATCCCCAGGACATACTATATGGTAAAACACTTGGTAACACTGAAATGGAAACAGACTTTTATTGGATAGCAAACTTCATTCATTTAACAAAATTCATACTTAGTTGCATAGTTACATTACTGATTCAGTTACTGTACAATTTGGAGAACAGACAGTTGACTGGACCCTCCAAAGGAATGGGCTGAAGTAAAATGACGCTTTAGCCGGCAAAAGTAGAAGCAGAAGAAGGAGTGATGGTAGCAGTAGCCACAACAACAGGCCAGAGCTGCCACTGGTATCCAGCCATCATGTTTTGACCAACAATCCAGCTGTAATGGAATAAATGACTCTCCATTCAACATAATCTCAGGTGACAACAGATATGCCATGAGGGGCAGGGTGTCGTCCCCGGTGGGCGGAGCTAGTAAAGATACGCGCTTTACGAGCGCGTCACTCTGTAAGATCTTTAAACAAAAGAGTTGAACGGCACTTCTCTTGGAGATATCCAATAAAAAGGAAGCAATATAGCTCAATACGTAGACGGTGCAATGGTACTTTATTTCAGCGATTAAAAATTAAACATCCAGTTTGACAAATCCTCGTCTACTGGTTTCGGGCTATTGTGATGTCTGCCCTTACTCATGACATACTGAGGATACATATGGTTCCAGCATATAAGTTGGAGATAGGCGGTGCTCAGTGGTAAAGGACACTAAGGCCTCTTTCACATGGGCATCATGTTTTGGCTCAGGGTGTGTCGCGGGTGCATTGTGGCAAACCCGCGCGAGTAGGCATGCAATTTCAGTCAGTTTTGGTACCCAGACCCGAACTTCTTCACTGAAGTTCAGGTTTGGGTTAGGTGATGTGTAGAATGTATTATTTTCCCTTATAACATGGTTATAAGGGGAAATTATAGCATTCTTAAAACAGAATGCTTAATAAAATAGGTCTGGAGGGGTTAAAAAAAAAATAATTTAACTCACCTCATCCACTTGTTCGCGCAGCCTGGCTTCTCTTCTGTCTTCATCTGTGAGGAAAAGGACCTGTGATGACGTCACTGCGCTCATCACATGGTCCATCACATGATCCATCACCATGAAAGAAAAAAAAATAGAGCATGCTGCGATTTTCACGCAACGCACAAGTGATGCGTGAAAATCACTGCTCATGTGCACAGCCCCATAGAAATGAATAGGTCCGGATTCAGTGCGGGTGCAATGCGTTCACCTCATGTGAAAGGGGCCAAACAGTAATGATAGAAACCACGGAATTCTGAAGAGATTTTTTTGTAATGATTTCTTATTTATTTCATTGTGTTATTTCTTTGTTTTAATCCATACGCATAATTAATTAATTACTGGCCAACATTTCGGTCCTACACGGACCTTGTTCACGGCCTTAGTGTCTTGGGCATCATGGATGGCGGATGGTGTGGCATCCATGATGCCCAAGACACTAAGGCCGTGAACAAGGTCCGTGTAGGACCGAAACGTTGGCCAGTAATTAATTAATTATGCGGATGGATTAAAACAATTAAACTCCGGATGTTGGTACTGCTTGGAGCCGGGACACCGTCATTCCCAGTGCTGAAGCTGGTCAGGGGTCCCGGGACGCTGGAACCCCTAGTGTCACCTGTTGCTAGGGAACCTCTGTTGTCATGTCTCCTGACTTGGACATGTGGTGGTTCCTTCATCTGCACACTCTCAGCCCTCACCTGTGCTTCCCTGGTTTGAGGGTGGAGATTGGGTGTGACCTCAGCAGTGTCAGGTGATCTGTGTTGGAATATTTAAACCTGGTCTTTTCCCCACTCACTGCTGATTATTCAGTTACTTCCTGGTTCTGGATCTGAAGCCATCTGGTTATGATTTCTCTGGTTATTGACTCTGGCTCTGGTTTTGGTTGTCTTCTGGTTTTTGTGACCTGGCTTACGTTTGCTGACCATTCTCGTGTTTCCCTATTGACCATTGATTAGTGTCACAGTATTTGCTTTGGTTTTTTTTACCCAACTGTGGCCGGTGTACCCAGCCAACAGCCGCTCTGCTATTTGACACCTGGGAAGGACTTTGCCAAAGTCCCCCTTCCGGTTGGAGGCGGGTCAAGAGTACCCCAGCCCTCAAGGGTATTCATAGTGTGACAGCTTGAGCAAAGTGTGTCTAGTAAACCGCGTTTGCTGGCCGTCAGTTTGGCTTTATCGTTACATTAGCATTAAACATACAGCCAGGAATCTGTGGGTTCCTCTGACAACACACTAAGTTGGCATGGCCCAGGAGCAACCTTTGTGCCCTCACCTGTCCTGCAACTGCATCTTTCTTTTACTGCTCCTTCTGCTCTGGAAGTAATGCTGCTGGCTCTGGTCCACTTTTCAGCAAGGATGAGCTTAGTGAAGACAGTGAGCAGCTACAGGCCAGCACAGAACTGGAGGAGAGGTCTTCTGCATCCTATTGATGATGACAGTGGGATCATGTGTTGTGAGCGGTCAGGGATGTGGTCATGAGTTTGGTGCGGATGATATAAGTGACAAACAGACAGTAGTGAGTGATGATGTAGCCAATCGCACGTGGTAGCCGGGTGAAAAGGGGGCATCATCATCATTAGGAGTGAGGGTGGCAGCAGGCCCATAGGTCAGCAGCAGGGGGAGATCTGTAGTGGGAGATCTGTAGCCAAACATGCCTGGGTTACTTGCTACTCAGAAGCTTATGTCAGGAAACAACTAGCAGTGCACAAGTTCATAAAGTTAGCGGCAGGCAGTCAGCATGAAGTGGTGGGGGTAAAATGCCGTACTAGGTAGTGTGGCAATTTCTTAGCAAGTCGCTAGAGGACGTTAGTGTGGCGGTATGCAGAATATGTAGGCAGAAGGTGAAGTGCTTTCAGGGTGCTAATGTTGACACCACAGCACTGTGTCAACGCATGGAGTATTACATAAAGTGGCCTGGGAAAACCGTGGCAATAACGTAGTGGCATATCCTGATGCAGCAACCACTGCATCCAACCACTGCATCTCCCAGCGGCCCGCATGCCTTCTCCAGCAGTCAGGGTTCCTCAACCTCAGCAGAAAGAAGCTGTTGCTCTTTCCCTTGTCTATTTGCACCGGATGCTCCTCCTCCTCCTACTCCCCATAACATGTTTCGCCAGCAGTCGATCTCCAAGGGGACTGCAAAGAGACAACAGTAAGCATGCATTCATCCAACGACACAGAAGCTGAATGTGCATCTGGCAAAGTTGCTGGTACTACAGTCCCTTCCTTTCCATATTGTGGACTTTCAGAGAACTGATGGCTTGTGCCCACCCAAGCTGCAGAGTCCCAAGCCATCATTACTTTTCTAAAAAAGCTGTACCAGCCCTGCACACATATGTTGAGCATAAAGTGGACCAGTTCTTGAGCCTGTCGGGGTTGGTACAGTTCATGTGTATAGCTATAACTATGGTCAAGGACAATATATGTCCTTTACAGCCAACTATGTCAATCTGGTTCCTGCCCAAGAACACCAGCGACTTGGCCAGGTGATGGCAGGGATTTCTGCGTAAATGTCCTCCTCTGCCTACTCATCCTCGACCTTGTCTTCAGCCTCCACTGTAGGCTCAGTTCAGAGTGGCCCTCCAGCATACCACTAATGCAAAGGATGGCATTGTCATGCGGTTCTGTGTAAGCTACATGGCCAGATCACATACTGAAGAGGGAAGAAATATTGTGTCAGGGCCATGTCTGGCTGTCAGGCAGTTCTGCACCTGGTCAGCCTGGGCAAATGGAGTCCCACCGGGTAGGAACTGCTCTGCGTCCTTAAATGAGAAATCGAAGCCTGGCTATCTCCTCACCAATTGGAGATAGCAACCATGGTCACTGATAATGGGAAGAACATTCTGTCTGAGCGGCATCAGGCAGGATTGACCCATGCGCTCTGCATGGTGTACATCTTTAATCTGGTTGTCACCCAGTTCCTGGAGTCTTCCACCCAACTGCCACACATCTTGAAAAAGTCAAGGAAACTGTGCATGCACTTAAGCCACTCTTGCTGTGCAAATCAAGCCCTCCTTGAGCTGCAAAGGCAGAATGGTGTTCCCCTACATCGCCTTATATGCAATGTTTCCATATGTTGGAATTCCATACTTTAAAAAAATCATTGGTGTCACCAATGTAAGAGGGGATGATTTTTTAAAACGTGATTGAGGGCTTCAAGCAGCAGCATATAGACTGGCCACAATTGATATGGAAAGTCTGTACACCCACATTCCCAAATAGGGAGGGAGTGAAGGAAGTAGAGAGCATTTTAGAGTGATCAGATAAAAGCAGGCTTTTTGGTATTTTTACATAGTTAATACGGTTGAAAAAAGACATAAAATTTGTTACAGAATCTTTGTTCATTGTGTTACAGAATAATGCTTTTGAAATTGGGGGCAATTGGTACAAATAATGCCCTGGTACATCAATGGGAATGCCTGTGGCCACAACTTTTTCTAATATCTTTTTAGTATTTTTTGAGGAAAATACATTTTCACTTAAACATAATTTTTTTTTAAATTATTTTTATAGATGATATGTTTATGATTTGGTCTGGTCCTGAGACATTATTTCAGGGTTTTATGACATACATTCACTCAAACTATATGAACATAAGATCCATGTCCCAGTTGCAGGATACCTCCATTGATTTCTTAGACATAACATAACATTGAGCAGAACAATCTGGTTACAACAGTATGTCACAAAAAAACAACTACTGCTCTTTTTGCACTACAAGAGCTATCATCGATAACCCATCAAGCGATCGATACCATACAGTCAGTTTTTAAGACTGAAAAGTTTTTTATAATAAAAAAGAAAATTTTGAATAGCAGTCACAGGAATTAAAATCAAGTTTAACCCAAAGAAGGTACCCTTCATCTGTTATTAACAGTGCTTACGAGCAGACAGCTCACCAAAATAGAGGGGAATTACTTAGAAGGGAGAAACAGCACGAAGCAAGAAGGCTTGTGTTCTCGTTTAAGTATGTACCAGTAAGTTCCGTAAGTCAATTAGTACTGTCATACATCTCAACTGGTTTATGATAGAAATAGCAGTGCGTGAACGAATAATTTTTTTCTGAGATGCACCAATAGAAGAGACAAAGTTATAAAGGTAGAGTACATGAAAACAAAAAAAAATAGCTAGATAATCATATTCCAGTTGCAGCATTTTCAGACCTTCCCAATGGTTGATGTTGGGTGCCTTAATGCACAGGATTCTGGATCTTATTACATGTAAAACATCATTCTTGGTTTATGCTGTTTTCTGCCCCTATGGCTATTTCTATACACCCATTACATGTGAGATTTAAGGAACATTAAAATTCCATCAAAACTGGCAAGGGCTGTCCCAGATTAATTAAGCATATAAGAGTCAAGGGGCAGAAGCAACTGCTTGCATTTTGCAGGAATTGAGAGACTATTACACTGACAGATTCTCACTTTTATACCGCCAGATAATTGCTTTTACACTGACAGATATTCGCTAACGAGCATTCCTATATTATCTGGCAGACTCTCAGCCTGTGTAAAGGTTCTTTGATATGCAAGTACTGTGCCATACAATTTGTTTGACTTCGATATGCTCATCTCTAATAGACATAATACATGACAATGTTTTCTTAAATTATTGAAGTTATTACAGTACCTGTCTGGTGTGTTCCTTGGTTTCCATGATGCTGTTGGATCACTAATGTTCTGAACATGCAATTATACTGAGAATAAAATACACACTGATGGACTTTATTTACAAATTATGTAATTTCTCAAGGCAATTGGTCATACTAAATTTTATTTAGGGGTATCAGAGTACAGGGGGACTGAATACAAATGCATCACACTTTGCAAATTTTTATTTATCAAATATTTTGAAAACCATGTATAATTTTTTTTTCACTTCACACATACTTGTCTATCACTAGTATTGAGGTATCCAAAGTGCAATCAGAAGTTTAGGAAAATTTTGATTTGCAACAAATCAGAATTTTCTTGCGCTTTGTGGTAACTATTTTTCTCCTAAAATAGTAGCTATATGTGTTTCAAAGTGAAAGCAAGAAGCCTGGGGAACACAAGATCACCCATAATGCTGTGCAAACAGCAAATCAGCAGTTAGCCAGCACCTGTGATGTCACAGCCCTTCAAAAGCCTTTTCCCCCACTGTCTCCATGAGCTGAGCATAGGGAGAGATGTGACAAGTGCTAGGGACAGTGTTGCTAAAAGCTTTTAATATTGGATAGGGATAGTGCATGGACAGTGCAGATACAGTGTAGGGAGAGTTTTTACACACTTTAGGGAGAGCATAGGGACAGTTCAGGGACTGTATTCTGAAGCAGAAGGGATCTATAGGAGACAGCCCAGTTTGCATCAATCCCTGTATAGGGCACACAGCTATCTAATTAAACAGTGTCTTCCTTGTTTAATATATAAGCAATTCTATTAAACTTTGATTAATAAGCTGTCTAATTTTACTGTTATTGGGGTGTCCACATTGTTTGATAGATAAGCAATTCTAATACGCCTTGATTCTCAAATTGGGGTGAGTAAGCTTTCTAATTTTACTGTTATTGGGTTGTCCAAATTATTTAAAACATAAGCAATTCTGTTACACCTTGATTCACAAATCAGGGTGAATAAGCTGTCTAGTTTTACTGTTATTGGGGTGTCCACCTAGTTTATTACATAAGTAATTCTATTTTATGCCTTGATACCCAAATTGGGGTGAATATGCTGTCTTGTTCTACTGTTAGTGGGGTGTACACATTGACAATAAATAACGTTTTTTACATATAAAGATAATGTTACAGTACAGTATGTCCAACAGACAGCTTCCCTACAAAGGAATGGGCAGTGGCAAAAATGTTGCTGGAGCCAGCAGAAGTAGCAGCAGTAGTAGATAACAGATAACGCACCAACCAGGCTCTGGGCGAGAGACAGGGGAAGGGTCACCTCCTAGCTAATCCCTGACCTCTTTCCCTGCACTGCTCAGCCCACATACAGACCTTTAAGGTAGGTATGAGGTGTCCCCGTGCCTGGGCTGACAAAACCCTGAATTCCCTAAGATGGTGAAGTGGGGAAATAGGAGCAGCCTGCTCGCACAGAACCTGGATGGGATAGATGACACAAAACAACCAAACTAGAAATAACACTTATCTTCCTGAGCTGGAACAGACAGCCAACCTTCATTCCTAGCTTCCAAGACCACAATGATGAGTATAATCTGCTCAGAGCACTGGGCTGGTATACTATTTAAACTAAGACACCCACAGCCAGGAGTCAGTGGGTTATTCTGACACCACACTAAGTAGGCACAGCCCAGGACTAAGCTCTGTGCCCTCAACTGTTCTGAACCTGCCTCTTTCCTTTGATGCTCCTTCTGCAAGGCAAGTAATGTATGCCGCCGGCTCTGCTCCTCTTTTTAGCTAGGAAGATATTATTGAGGACAGTCAGCAGCTACTGGCCAGCTCAGATTTGGAGGAGAGGTTAAACAATAAACTTACATTTTGAATTGCAAGTCATAAACCTTTTGATGTATATGGGATGAATAATGTCATTCCACTCCTGTAGCAGATGCAGGAGAAGCAGGAGAAACATGAGGAGCTGGAGGGAAACGAGGAAGACCAGGCAGATGACCCTGACAGACTGTGGCAGTATGCAGTGGAGATGGAGTCAGGGAATCCCTCTGATTCCCTTGCACAAATGGTCTAAAGCATGCTGAGTTGCTTGCTTAGTGACAGCCACATTATCACCATTCGGCAGAGAGATGACTACTGGCTCTCCACCATATTAGACCCGCGCTACTGGGCCAAAATGGGGGCCTTTTTTCCAACTGCTGAGAGGGATGATAAACTTAACTACTATCAAGACATCCTTGTGGTTTTACTGCAACTGCTGTTGCTCCCCCCCCCCCACCTCCCCACTCTGTCATTGAGCCACTATGTTGATTCCTCATGCTGTTGCCACTCTCCCCATTCTGATACTGGGTAACTATGTTGACTCCTCATGCTGCTGCCACCCTCACGACTCTGTGACGGAGCCACTAGTGTCCCTGGTTGGCCATGTTGATATCACCATTTTGATAGAAAGAATAACCTAAAAATGAAAAATACAACGAATGATGCTTTGGAGTATTTATAAGGCCTCGATCACACGGTCAGTATTTTGCATCAGGATTTCATCATGATTTGGAAGCCAAAAGCAGGAGTGGGTCCAAAACACAGAAGACATGCAAATATTTCCCTCTCATGTCATTTCTGTTTTGGACTCAAACCTGTTTTTTGCCTTACAAATATTGATCAATTACTGACCAAATACTGACCGTGTGAAGGCAGATGCTGAAAAGACAGGATCCGTTTTTTTTTGGGTTGACGGATCAGAAGAAGGGAGAAATGGACAGTGACGTCAACACAAACCTATTGCTGACATCCTCCCCACTCTGTCATGGGACCACAACTTGCATCAGTAGCTAACAATATAGGTTATCTAACAATCTATGTGGAAACAGCAGACAGTGTAAAATGAGACAGCTCTTTCACTCTATAGTAGAATCAGTGCCTAACAGAACAGGCTATTGAGCACTCTACAGATGCAGGCAAGCTAAACTTGATGGTTAACAAGTTCAAAAATGGCACAAAAAGGTTAACTAAACTTTTTCAATGTATTTCAATGGCTTTTGTCAAAAGTTGGCATGAGATAACACTTTCACATATGTTATCAGTGTTATCAGAGTAAATGTTAGCTTGGCTACTTGTGTATATGGACACCCCACAAAAGAGACAGCTTTCTCACTTTAGTAGAAGCTGTGGCTATCAGAACAGGTTAACTAGCAATCTATGTGAAATCAGCAGACGGTGTAAATGAGACAGCTCTTTCACTTTATAGTAGAATCTTTGGCCAGTTCAGTTAACAACATTATACCTGACACTAACATTGACCTGTCAGGCTCAGTTCACACTTCAGTTACTTGGTCAGTTAATTCCAGCAGTTACTTGGTAAGCCAAAATCAGGAGCCAATCCTATTTGCAGATAACGTATCATGAAAAGATCTGCACCTGTTCCGTGTTTTTGACCCGTAATACAACATGGCTTGAAAATAACCTTTTTATTTTTTTCTCTCTCCACTATTTTATTGGCACTGCCTCCATGTCCTTCTTTTGTTCCACTAAAGAGTCATTGGAACACAGGTCTTGCAAGGGTGTACAGTGTTTTTTTTTTTTTTTTTTTCATGGGTTGCTAGATGGCCGCTAGCACATCCACAATAGCCAGTCCCCATAGCTCTGTGTGCTTTCATTGTGTAAAAAAAACGATTTGATACATATGCAAATTAACCTGAGATGAGTCCTGTATGTGAGATGAGTCAGGGACAGGACTCATCTCAGGTTAATTTGCATATGTATCAAATCGGTTTTTTTACACAATAAAAGCACACAGAGCTATGGGGACTAGGTACTGCGGATGTGCTAGTGGCCATCTAGCAACCCATGTCCTCAGCTCTATACACAAAATCCTGGTGACAGGTTCCCTTTAAGTGCATGATGAGCCCGGGGCTGTCTACCCAACTCGGGCCCCTCCCTCCATTTTAGTTTAGTTTCCTTTTTTATATATGAAGAGTCTCCGGTGCTTTGTGAGCGCCACAGTCTCTTCCAAGGCCATATGACATCACATTCATTGTTACATGGCCTAGGTGCAGCTCAGTTCCATCCGAGTAATTGGGGCTGAGCTGCAATACCAAGCACAGTGCTGTGGCGCTTACTGGAACATCGCGGTCTCCTCAAACAGCTGATTGGCTGGGGTGCCAGGAGTCGGACCTCCACCAATCTCATATTTATGACCTATCCTGAGGATAGGCCATCAATATATAAATCCCAGAGAACTTTTTTACCTTATGCTATCTATAGTGCTCCATAGGACTGCAAAAATACCCAGGAGCCATTGGCTCCTAAACTGAAAAATTTAGGAGCCAAAAAAAATTTTTAGTTGCCAAATTTAAAATACATATTTTTCGCTATATAAGATGCACGTGAATGTAAGACTCACACCAGGTTAAGAGGAGGAAAATAATAAGATATTTTCAACCAAAGGGTGGGCTAAAACATGTGCAGTACATGGGTGCATACCTATGGATGAGGGGGTTATAGTCATATAATATGAACACTGTCCAGTGTGCCGTAATTCACCTGTGTTATAACCCCCCTTATCCATAGGAATGCACCCATGTACATGAGGGGGCTTATGGTCACATTTAATATACACAGGTCAATTATGGTACAATCTTTGGACAGTGTTAATATTAAATGTGACTATAACCCCCTTCATCCATAGAAATTCACCCATGCACTGCTGCACATGGGTGTGTTCCTATGAATGAGGGGGTTATAGTCACATTTAATGCAAACACTTAGGCCAATAATAGTACAGCCACTAGACAGTGTTTATATTAAATATGACTATAACCCCCCTCATCCTAAAGAGTGCACCCATGTACTGCAGTACATCCGTATATTTCTATAGCTGAGGAGAGGTTATACGCATTTGTCCAGGTCGGCCCTTGAGCTCCCCTTCTTTATATCCATTCTGTCACTCACCAAGTCTCAGGCAGAGACAGCCCAATAGTCCCAGGGGAAAGCAGTGCTGACTCGGGGTGCCCGAAGTTCAGCAGTGACGAACAGTTGGTAGTGGCGAGCGGTTGGGCAACTGACTAAACTGATTGGTGGAGGCAGCAGAGCAGCAGTTCCCGCCGTGCTCACCACCAATCAGCTCAACATACAGGGCAGCAGTGCCAGAGCGCATCACAGTAGTGGAGGGAGGTGTGGTTCGGAGGACAGCAAAGCGTCAGTGCTGCTAAGCAACAGCAGACTGAGCGCTCACACGTCCTATTAAACATGCGTGCTGGCGGCATTTAGCTGTCACTTCCTACTAGAAGGTGCCTCACATTATTAACACTGGAGGTGCGTCTCTAGATAACAGCCTGCAATGTGACGACGATATTTCTGAGCATGTTCGCTTTATAAGACGCATTGACTTCTTCTCCCCATTTTGTAATAGAAATGCCCCTATAGTTCCTACCCAATAGTAACATCCTCCACACTACCCCCATATAGTAGTTTGCCCCCACAGTATTAATTTCTCCACACTGCCCCCACAGTATTAATTCCCCCCACGGTAGTAGTTTTCTCCCACACTGCCCCCACAGTATTAATTTCCCCCACACTGCCCCCACAGTATTAATTTCCCCCACACTAGTAATTTTCCCCCACGTAGTAGTTTGCTCCCCATGTAGTAGTTTGCCCCCCACTGTTCCTTCAGCAATATTCTCCTGTGCCCCCCAGTAATGTCCCCCAAAGTTGGCACACAAAAAAAAAAAAAAAAAGCTAATACTTACCTGTGTCCCAGTCGGCGCTCACTCGTAGATGGTAGGTAGACTTTCTGCACCCGCACGTCAGTGTGCTGCGTCTGGGCACAGGTGCACGATGATGTCATCACACCTGCCTGTGACAGGATTTTACTACCGCATAGGCTTCAGGCCTACTAGGTCATGCACTCCTGACCAGCTCGTCTGCCCCATAGGCTGATTTTAATTAGTGTGAGTATATAGCTTGGCCTGCTCCCCCTCACACACTGGAAGCCATTTGGCACCAGGAGAGATATAGTGTGGACTCTCATTGCATTCTTTGGTGGCGATTTGGCACCAGGAATGGTGTGGTGTGGGCCCGGCATGCATGTTGGTACCTGCATTCCTTGGATTTAATGGAGGCCATTTTGGCACCAAAAATGACAAAAATTAAAGTATGCCTAGCATGCATGTGGAACCTACACTCCCTGAATTGTATGGTAGCCTTCATGGCCCATAACAGCTAGAATTTAGTGTTAGGAACCCGTCTTACAGAGATCGCCTTGACGTGCGGCAGACGGGCTCAAATAATTTTGAATAAAAATGATTTGCCAAGCATCTCTTCTTTATAAGTATAGCACTTGCAATTATTATGCAATTTTGTACTTTATTTGATTTGCAGAGAGCTGTTGCATTAGATGTTTTGTTTTACAGTGTTGTTCTCAGCCATAGCAACGTGCCCCTGCGCTTTGGGATGTGCTGACTGACCCCCTTTTTCTGTGAGTTGTATTCTTGAAAACTTCTCTCCTATCTGTCTATCACATAAAATCCTAATAAAATACATTTAAATTTGTGGGTGTAAAGCGAAAAAATGTGGAAAAGTTCAAGGGGTATAAATTCTTTTTCAAGGCACTGTACATGACAACATTATAGTTTGCATTGTATATCATAGTTAACAATAAAGAAAACGTTCCTATATACAATTATGTAAAACTAGCATGTTTAGCCTTGCTTTATTGGCCATATTGAAGACTGAAAAGAA
This sequence comes from Bufo bufo, assembly GCF_905171765.1. Classification (NCBI taxonomy): domain Eukaryota; kingdom Metazoa; phylum Chordata; class Amphibia; order Anura; family Bufonidae; genus Bufo; species Bufo bufo. The sequence goes on from NC_053390.1 coordinate 631,732,190, forward strand.
TATGAACTAATGTGTTTAATTTTTCATAAGTGACATAAGAAAGTACAAACTCAAGGACAACTAAAGTTGTGATAAAAGAAACAAGTAGGCTCATTTTTTTTTACATGAGCAAGTGATCAAGGGCAGTCCTACATTCAGAATGGAAATTTAACCTTTACCTCCTTTACTGACTTAAGAAAAATACATTTCCATTTCAAATAATGTATTTCCATATTGTATATACCTCAAATAATAAGTATATGTCAAATTCAATTCTATCCATTATTACTTTTTACGTCAATATATTAGAACTAGCTTTTGAAAAAAAAAAAACAATGCCAAGGGTAAAAATCTCTTGTAACATAACATATTATTATTAATTTCGGATGTATGCTAATTTCCTCATATTTATATGATGCACGTTGTCAGGTATTTACCTATGTAACCGTATTCACCATAATTTAATAATTGAATGTAGTTAAAGGGGTTGTGTACATACCCATATTTTCACCCAGGCAGCCCCCCTGATGTTAGCATTGGAGAATCTCATGCTCCGATTCGCTCCCTCGCCCTGTGCTAGATCGCGCAGGGCACGGGCTCTTTTGTTTACAATAACACACTGTCGGGCAGAAGCTCTGAACCCGGACAACCCCTTTAATGTTGAAAAGCATTGGTTAGGGTACATTCACAATAGTGTTTAAGTTTTACGGTATTGAGTTCCGTCATAGGGGCTCATTACCAGAAAAAAAACGCTTCAGTTTTGTTCCCATTCATTGTCAATGGAGACAAAACTGAACTGAACAGAACGGAGTGCTCCACAATGCATTCCATTCTGTTTAGTTGCGTTCCCAGACCGGAGAGCAAACTGCAACATGTTGTATTTTGCTTTCCGTCCTGGGATGCGCAGCAAGACGGATCTGGCATTACCCCTAATGCAAGTCAATGGGGACGGATCAGTTTTCTCTGCCAAAATAGAAAACGGATCCGTCCACATTGACTTTCAGTGGAGTTAATCACGGATCTGTCTTGGCAATGTTAAATATATGTTAAAGATAATACAACCGGATCCATTTATAATGGATGCAGACGGTTGTATTATCAGTAACGGAAGCATTTTTGATGGACCTTGCCGGATCCAGCAAAAACGCTAGTGTAAAAGTAGCCTTACTTTGCATGCCTACTATGCTCATACACCTATGCATTGCTTGACAAGGCTCAAAGGTAACACTGTAAGGAGTACTAGACTTACGTATTGAGTGTACTGTCTCAGGGGTTTGAAGATAGATTTAAGGGTTGCGTTAGGACATGTTTTTGTATTGCCAAGGTCATTGCTTGCCCAACAATTAATTTTGTCTGGTAGGACAGTTATCATGGAAAAAGATTAAGAACATCCTGCACTATGTTTTTCTTATTTTTCTTCTTATTTTGTTTTGTTTGTGGAACCCCCAAAACATTGGGAAATAGCAAAGAGAATGCACAAACTGCTCCATAGTACAACAATGGCTAGGTGCGCACGGTACACTTCTATACTCTGCCAATATAAGACATAACAATCTGGAACCTGGAGGCAGAGGTCCCAGTAGAGGAGAAGGTGGACATGGCGGTGCAGGCGGAGGAGGCAGAGGAGGTGACCAATAGAGAAGGCCTTGCGGTTCGCCCGGCGGTCGTTTCGCGGCAAACTTTGCATGTTCGCAATTTGCTGAACATGCGAACATATGGAAAAATTCGAGCCCGCCATATTCTTTTACATTATGAAGAACTTTGACCCATGACACATCCATCAGGTGGTACAGGACAGCCAATTGAGACATTTCAGCACATGGACATACCCCCTACCTTATAAATAAACCTGATCTGGGCGCCATTTTACATTCAGTGTTTTGCCAGTGTAGGGAGAGGTTGCTGTGTGGAGCAGGGACAGGCTGTTAGTGACACCAAACCCTAGCTAATAGGGCCACAAAAGTAATTTTAAGGACTAGTATAGGTGTGCTATCTATATGTGTGATACACAGAGGGGTGCGATATACTTATACTTTTATAATGAGTCAAAAACACATAGATCTATATAGTGATCACCTGGAAGTCAGGGGCCTAGGGGCTAGGGGCTTACTATGGCCATTTTTATATAGGGTAAGGTTCCGGACGAGGTCGCTCTTATCAGGGCAGGTGGTCTGTGGTTAGGCTATCAGGGCCAGAATAGCACCCCCCTGTAGGGCAATATCAGGGATAGTTCTTTGCCCACCCTGTCCTTCAATACTACATCATCATCTAGCCCAGGGATAGATGGTTTTTGCTTTCCCTCCGGGATTCATGGATTTGCAATGGAACCCCCCGGATTGTGGTAGGACATATGGTTTCTGATTTAGTGCCGCCGAGCACCTGATTTAGTGCTGCCGAGCACTTGTTATTGCCTACCACATCTATGCTTTTTTCTTAAAGAGGTTCTGCACTTTGTTTTAACTGATGATCTATCCTCTGGATAGATCATCAGCATCTAGTCGGCAGGGGTCCGACACTCAAGACCCCCGCCGATCAGCTGTTTGAGAAGGCAGCGGCGCTTCAGCAGCGCCACGGCCTTCTCGCTATTTACCGCTGGCCCAGTGACGTCACGACTATTATCAACTAGCGTGGGCGGGGCTAAGCTCTGTTCACTTGAATGGAGCTTACCCCCACCCACGCTAGTTGATACTAGTCGTGACGTCACTGGGCCAGCGGTAAACAGTGAGAAGGCTGCGCCGCTGCTGGAGCGCCGCTGCCTTCTCAAACAGCTGATCGGCGGGTGTCCTGGGTGTCGGACCCCCGCCGATCAGATGCCGATGATCTATCCAGAGGATAGATCATCAGTTAAAACAAAGTGCAGAACCCCTTTAACTTTAATAATTTAATTTATTTTCATTTTGAGGGATATCTTTTCGATCAACACGTCCGCAAAATGGGTCTGCATCCGTTCCGCAATTTTGCGGAACGGGTGCAGACCCAATCATGTTCAATGAGGCTGGAATGTGCTGTCCGCATCTGCGGATCCGCATCCGCATTTGCGGATCTGCACTTCCGCATCTGTGCTTCCGTTTCTGCAAAAAAATAGAACATGTCCTATTCTTGTCTGCAATTGCAGACAAGATTAGGCATTTTCTATTATAGTGCCGGCGATGTGCGGTCCACAAATTGCGGAATGCACATTGCTGGTGTCCGTGTTTTGCAGATCCGCAAAACACTTACGGACGTGTGAATGGACCCTCATAGTAAAATTATTAAGGCTTACGTTTTATCTTTATGTGTATTCTAATGGATTGCCTTCCTTGTACAATGTTATAATATACTTTCTATGTTAGAAAGTATATTATAGTGCATTTGTATTGTGCGGCAGTTGTGTGTGGTTCTGCTGCGATACTGCAGGTACATAGAGGAACAAGCGTTATTGGAACAAACAATTTCTACTGGTGTGATATACCAGTCGCCCCCCAAAAAAACTGATTGAAGCGGGGTGTTATACACCAATATACAGTCAGGTCCATAAATATTAAGACATCGACACAATTCTAAGATTTTTGGCTCTATACACCACCACAATGGATTTGAAATGAAACAAACTAGATGTGCTTTAACTGCAGACTGTCAGCTTTAATTTGAGGGTATTTACATCCAAATCAGGTGAACAGTGTAGGTATTACAAGAGTTTGCATATGTGCCTCCCACTTGTTAAGGAACCAAAAGTAATGGGACAATTGGCTTCTCAGCTGTTCCATGGCCAGGTGTGAGTTCATGGCCAAGGTCCAGAGTTCATTTCAAGTGTGCTATTTGCATTTGGAATCTGTTGCTGTCAACTCTCAAGATGAGATCCAAAGAGCTGTCACTATCAGTGAAGAAAGCCATCATTAGGCTGAAAAAAACAAAACAAACCCATCAGAGACATAGCAAAAACATTAGGCGTGGCCAAAACAACTGTTTGGAACATTCTTAAAAGGAAGGAACGCGCCAATGAGCTCAGCAACACCAAAAGACCCGGAAGACCACGGAAAACAACTGTGGTGGATAACCGAAGAATTATTTCCCTGGTGAAGAAAACACCCTTCACAACAGTTGGCCAGATCAAGAACACTCTCCAGGAGGTAGGTGTATGTGTTTCAAAGTCAACAATCAAGAGAAGACTTCACCAGAGTAAATACAGAGGGTTAACCACAAGATGTAAACCATTGGTGAGCCTCAAAAACAGGAAGGCCAGATTAGAGTTTGCCAAACGACATCTAAAAAAGCCTTCACAGTTCTGGAACAACATCCTATGGACAGATGAGACCAAGATCAACTTGTACCAGAGTGATGGGAAGAGAAGAGTATGGAGAAGGAAAGGAACTGCTCATGATCCTAAGCATACCACCTCATCAGTGAAGCATGGTGGTGGTAGTGTTATGGCGTGGGCATGTATGGCTGCCAATGGAACTGGTTCTCTTGTATTTATTGATGATGTGACTGCTGACAAAAGTAGCAGGATGAATTCTGAAGTGTTTCGGGAAATATTATCTGCTCATATTCAGCCAAATGCTTCAGAACTCATTGGACGGCGCTTCACAGTGCAGATGGACAATGACCCAAAGCATACTGCAAAAGCAACCAAAGAGTTGTTTTTTTTTGTAAATTCTTTATTTTCAGAATATTTCAATTAAGATATAAATAAACAATGACCAGTTGGCCATATATAGTAATATATAGAGTTAATGTCATAGGTCAAATACATAACATACATTAACTACTTGACGTGTCCTAATAGATCCATAAGTAATAACATGTGGTAAAGCAATGATCACAATCTCCTATATAACTCCTAGAAGTGTTTAAGTAAAGACCTAATAATTGCATAGCGAAGTCTCAAGGGAGACCATGGTTATCTGGACCATATGCCATTTATACATAAAAGGTAGGATAGAAAAAAAGAAGAAGGAAAGAAGAGGGAAAGAAAGGAGATAGAAGGAGAAGAAAGATGAAGAAGAGGAGGGGGGCGGGGGGGATGTTAAGCGAGATTTAAGCTACTTCAGTGCTCAGTAGATCTGTGTATGAGTTGAGGGACTAAGCCCAAGATCAGGGTGTCAGTCAGATGGCGCTAGCTCACCTGTGGTTTGTTATGATATGGAGTTGCCAGCTGATTTCACATCACTGCCCATCATCCCGTGACCTCCAAGGGTGCCAGGTTTTCAGAAATTTCTCGTGGTTTCTGTTAATCCAACTTGTCATTTCTTCAAAACTACAGATTTGATTTACCTTGGCTATCCATTCCTTTATTGAGGGAGCGTTTGCATCTCTCCAGTGGAGAGGTATGATAGATTTGGCCGCCGCTATAATGTGGGTTACTAAATTGCGTCTGGATGGCCTGTAAAGGTCAGTTGGAAGTGAGAAGAACACCATTTCAAGTGTGATCTTTAGCTCAGTAGCCGAGACTGTATTTATTATCTTGTTGACGCCTTCCCAGAATGGGATGATTAGAGGGCATGACCACCATATATGGGATAAAGATCCCTCTCCATTACCACATCTCCAGCAAAGCCGATCAGGGGACAGACCACATTTGTGTAAGAACTCTGGAGTTCTGTACCATCTGGAAATAAGCTTGAAATGATTTTCTTGCAGTCGTATACATGGCGATGATCCATGCGAGAAAGCTAGAAGCTTTTTGAGTTCCTGGTCTGAGAAAATGATGTCATGCTCTCTCTCCCAGTCTCTGATATATAGTGGGGTTTTTTTTTCAATCTCCGCTCCCACCAAAGCGTATAATGCTGAGATTTTCCTCTGCTTATGAAGTGCGGACAAAAGAGTTTTTTCAAACTCTGTCAGTTGTCTCACTGAGTTGGACCTCTCTCTCAATCCTCCGCACACAGCACCTATATATGCTCTTGTGAGAAAAAAACTAGAGGAGTTTTTTATTCGTTCAGGTAACTTGCTTATTATAGATGTTTCTATGTCAGGGGTTAGCTCCCCCAGTCTAACTTGTGTTAATGATGACCATACCTCCTGATGAATATCTCCATTATTTCCTAGAAGGTCAGGAATGAGGTTTGCCGGCAATAGGGGGGACGGGTCGGGTGCTAACTTTTTGCTTAGTTCTTTCCATGTCTCTCTTATCCCTTTCAATAAGGGGTCTGTATCTTTATTCTTAGTTTGACTTTTGTCAGTTAACCAGAGAAGCTGTTGTAGTGTGGGCCCTACACTATGTTGCATTAGTTCTAATACGTCTGGTTGTCTCTGAGGGTCTACTAGCTCCAGCCATCTATTTAGTTGTATTGCTTGATAATACCTCGAGACGTCTGGGAGTCCTAGACCACCACTTGTTCTATTCCTAACCAGGAGGTCATGAGCTAGCCTGGGTTTCTTCCCATTCCATAGGAATCTCAGAAAAAGTCTCCTAATCTCCAGGAAGAATATTTTTGGTAAGTGTATCGGGACAAGTTGCATAACATATAGAATCTTGGGGAAGATGTAAGCTTTTATCAAATTTTTTCTGCCCATCCAAGATAGATAAGGTAGGTTGTACTTTAGTAGAAGTTGTGTGATGTCCTTTTTAAGGGGAATGTAGTTACATTTAAATAGGTCATCCAGATTCTTTGGGATCTTTATTCCTAGGTATTTTATTGTTCCCTTGGTCCAGTGAAATGGGAGGTTATTCTGCAGGGAGGTTGCTCTGGAGTCAGGAAGTGAAATATTTAATATTTCGGACTTAGAGTGATTGACCTTGAAGTCTGATATCTGGCTAAATAGCTCGATCTTTTTGACCAGTTGATCTAGTCCTTTATCCGGGTTAGTCACCAGGAATAAAAGATCATCTGCAAAAGCAGTGCATTTTAGTTCTCCCTTACTATGTTTAACTCCTTCAATTTCCTGGGTTTGTCTGACCAGCTGGATAAGTGTCTCTATCACTAGTATGAATAAAGAGGGTGACAACGGACACCCTTGTCTTGTCCCATTTGATATTTCGAAGACTGGGGATAGTGTTCCATTGACTTTTAGTCTGGCATGCGGCTGTTGGTATAGCGTGAGAATTGAGTGTATAAAGGGGTCGGGAATGGCAAAATGTTCCAGAGTTAGCTTCATGAAGCTCCAGTTGACCCTGTCAAACGCCTTCTCGGCGTCGATGCTCAACAGGGCCAACGGGAACCTCTTTGTTTTGGCTGCTTGAATAGCATGGAAGATCCTGTGTGTGTTATCTTTCCCCTCTCTACCCTTAATGAACCCTGATTGTTCCGGGCCTATCAGATAAGGAAGTATTTTATTTAGTCTTGTTGCGAGTATTTTGGCCCAGATTTTCAGATCTAAGTTCAAGAGGGAAATTGGCCTATAACTTCCACAATTCTGGGGGTCCTTGCCATCCTTATGGATAAGAGTTACGTACGACTCCTGTGTCTGTCTAGGTAATGACCCTCCCTGTAGCAGTGCGTTGCAAACATCTGTAAGTCGGGGGGTTAGGATGTCCTGAAAGCTTTTATAGTAAAGTAAGGGCAGACCATCTGGTCCTGGGCTCTTACCAGGGGGGAAACTTCTTATAATAGCGGACACTTCCTCCAGAGTGATTGGGGCAGCTAATAGATCTATATCTGTTTGGTGAACTGTTGGAAGCTTGATGGAGCTTAGAAATTCTCTAATATGTGTCTGTCTTGTATCAGATTGAGTTGGGGACATTGATTTGTTAAGGTTATATAAGCCCTCATAAAATTGTTGAAAGGCTCTTGCTATCTCCGGCGTATCTTGAGTAACCCTATCGTCAGGTTGTTTTATCTTGGGTATATATATGTTACATTTTTCGTCTTTTTTAGCAAAGAGGTCATCAACTTGCCCCCCTTGTCTCCATGCGCGTACACTTTATGTTGAAAATTTAATATCTGCTTCTTTACTTTCTGAGCTAAGAGATTTTTGAGTTGGAGTCTAAGTTCTGCTAATTCCCCTCGTTTCTGTTTACATGCGGATAGTTTGTCTAATTTCTCTAACAACATTATCTGGGATAGTATGGAGTCTATCTTTTTCTGATTTTCCTTTTTTACCCTGGTACCAATAGAGATGAGGCACCCTCTCACATATGCCTTATGCGCTTCCCATTCAATAGGTGAGGTGCTGTGTGCGGAGGAGTTGATCCCAAAATACAACTCTAGTTGAGATCTGACCTGATCGAGGTGAAGTTTGTTGTTCAGCAGGGATTCGTTGAGTCTCCAATTCCATTCCCTCCTTGGTAGTGAGGCCAGGGTGAGAGTCAGATGACATGGAGCGTGGTCGGAAATAGTGATATTCCCAATCTCGGCATCACTGAAGACAGGCAAAAGAGAAGAAGATGTTAAAATGTGGTCAAGTCTCTGATATGATCTATGTGGATTAGAGAAGAAGGAGTAGTCCCTAGTTGTCGGGTTGTTATTTCTCCAGACGTCTATCAGCTGAAGATCCTGAAACCTTCTATGCAATCTACAGATATGTTTCTGCGCTATGTGTGACCTAGATGTGGAGGAGTCAAGGTCTGGGTTTAGTACCAGGTTAAGGTCTGCCCCCAGAATTATCTGTCCTTCTGCAAAATGTTTTACGGTGTCTAGTGCTTTAAGAAGCCATTGTATGGTGGCTGTATTCGGTGCATACAGATTAGCTAGGGTATATTTTCTTGAGGCAATCTCTCCTTTCAAGATCAGGAGTCTCCCTTCCGCATCTGTAAGCTGTTGAGAGAGTGAGAAAGGTATGGACTGGTGTATGGCTATGGAGACAACCTTGGAGGCTGAGGTAGGGTGAGCGCTGTGAAACCACTGATTGAATGGTCTAGAAGACAGCTTTGGTATCTTTTTCTGGCGCAGATGTGTCTCTTGTAAAAAGACAATATGTGAGCCCATTTTTCTCAAGGCATGCATTACCTGACCTCTCTTTTGGGGTGAATTGAGGCCCTTAACATTGTAAGTTGTCACCTTAATCTCCGCCATGTCCTGCTGGATAGAGGTACTCTACACTTGACCACTAGAGCAGAAAGTTTTTAAACTGTTCAATAGGGAGAATAAGAGAGGTGGGGGGGGGGGGGGTGGAGGAAGGGATCAAAGTCAGAGAAAAAAGAGATAGAGGTATGTAGCAGGAGGAAAAACAAAAAGAAAAAACTATTAATAAGCAATATAACAGTAGCTTACTACTAATATAATAACTGATTTCATCCAAATCGGAGGAAGATAGGGGGGAGAGGGGTGGGGGAGTGGGGGGGAGTGTAAGAATGAAATGGGATTGGTGTAGCCCATACACCCAAGCTCATAAACCAGATTATGTTTAGCGAGCTGGTTGGTGACCCTGCTTATTTATTCTAGGTTTGTCATCTAATTATTTTTTAATTTATATATATATATATATATTTTTTTTTTTTATATATATTGTTTAGTTAATTGGTGGGGGAAGAGAGACATAGGGGAGGGGGCTCAGAATAGAAAAGCTCACTTAATAGAGAGTAGTGGGGGAGGTATAGTGACTGTGAGCATAATGGTGCTAAACAGATCTTAAACTTATGAAGATCACAAGGGATATACGCTAATGTGAGATCTGCTTCAAGAGAAAGTAGCGATACTCTAATATCATTTACCCCTTTTTTTTTTTTTTTCTTTTTTCTTTTTTTTCTCCCTTTTTTCTTTTTTTTCCTTCTATGTGTGCTGGGTAGGATGAACGACATCAGCTCCCTAATTGGGATTTGAGCCATTAGAGGGAGAGAAGCCCTGTAGTATCTATGCAGGTATATAGGACCTTAGTCAGGCCATAGATTTTTATATGGAGCGTATACATAAGCTCTTTGTTGGCAGTGAACCAGTGGGCCAGAGCTCTAACGACCTTTCCTCTATTTTATTATTATTTTTTATTTTTTCCCTTTATTGCATTCATAACGAACAACAGAGAAGATATGATAAAGAACACAAGTCCCGAACGTCGAGCCTTGAAAATAACATACGATCTTTATGGGATAGCGAATATGCATAACTATTCCAGCTACCCATTGCAGGCTTGAGACCGACAGATCCTGTTCGCATCCTCAGGGTGGTGGGGATCGCACTTCTGCTGCTGCTCTATTCATCTTGGATTTCCCCCTAGGCACTTTCTTCCAGGATTCAATCTGCGTTACTCGTGGCAGGTCTGCAGGTTGGGCAATCGGCATCCATGATGGTACTTCCAGCGGGTGGATTCCTATGGCTTCCCAGGCTCTATCCAGATCGTCCGGGGTATGTATCGCAATGCGCTTGCCATTCTTTATGATCGTGATACCGAAGGGATATAGCCAAGCATATTGTATCTTTTGGGCTCTCAGCACATCCAGTAGGGGCTTCATAGTGCGCCGTTTCGCCAGTGTGGAGGGCGCGATATCCTGGTAGAGGGAGATGTCCGCTCCATCATATGAGATTTGCCTTTTCTCTCTGGCAGCTGCCAGAATACAAGCAGTGTCCACAAATGACAGTAGACCACAGACAACATCTCTGGGTCTTTCATTTGGCCTCAGGGCTGGTCTTAGGACCCTGTGTATCCGCTCTATTATAATCGAGGCGGCCGACTCTTGGCCTAGTAAATCGGCAAAGATTTCCATTGCCACTTTATTCAGCGCTTCGGAGGCCCAGGATTCAGGCAGGCCCTTGAAACGGATATTCCGTCTCCTGCTTCTGTTTTCCTGGTCTTCTAGCATAAGCATCGCTCTGTTGAGCTCTGTAGTGTGGAAGTTGAGATATTCCTCTACTCCCGTGGAATGCGACACAAGTTCCTGTGCTGCAGTTTCCAGAGTTTCTACTCTGTGCCCCATTTGAGTGATTTCCGATTTAATATCTGAAAGTTCCACCAGTACTGGCTTTATAGCCTTTTCTAGCGCTTGCCCCAGTACCTTTGTGAGGAATGATTTTGAGACGGGTGATGGGTCTCTGGATTCCACTGTGTCTCCCTGAGAGCTGTCTGCATCGGAGTCCTCTCCTTCCTCAGCGCATGCAGCTGACGCCGCCATCTTAGGGCCTGCGCCTGGTGAGAGTAGCGCTTTTTTCTTGAGGAAGCGCTGCATTGCTTGCTGACTTTTTTGGGTTCTCGGCGTATCGGGAGCATCAGAGCTCCTGTCTCTCCCATATTTAACCATTCTAAGGTGGGTCACCGCTGATTAAATGGTTTAAATTGCTTGGGTGCGGAGGAGCCGAGTTCTCACATGGCCATCTGCGGTCCCGGCTAGGCTCCGCCCCCCTTTTTTAGGTTTTAAAACAGATTGTGAATGCAGCTAGATATCTTCTGTCGCTTTGAATTAGCAGATCAAATAGGTCACTGTCTCTTTAAATCAGAAAGTTCAGAGAAAGCAATCCCTAAGTAGCCTTTGATCCTTCAAACTTATTAATGATCTGACAGAGGAACAGGTAAGATGAAGAACACTGTTAACTAGCGCTGAGCAGGGATCTGGGAGCTTTATGGGGTTTGCTGTGAACTAGATGTGAATGTGACAAGAAGCGATCACACAGTTTACTAACAGGCAGACCTCTCAGCTATCCGGCACTTGCGATATAGGTCTCACTCTGATTCTTAATTGCTTTGTTTATCGGATATAGCGCTTGCAGATGCCACCTATGACAGGCCCTGCGATCGCTCTGTCCGTTTAACAAGATGGCGCCTGCATCGGGAGCCCCAGTTTACAGAGCGGCGCAGTGAACTCCTACTTTGCCGGATCAAGGTAAACTTATTCTGTGGGGACGGATACCTTGTGACTGGCTTGCGGTGGCGTTGTTCTTTCCTATTGAGACAGGGGTGAGTCTCTATCTTCACCGTCGCTCCGCTATAAATCTAGGCCGGGGATTCTTCCTCCGCTAGGCCTCACTCGTAGATCTGGGTCGGAGCGGTATTTTGTCTCTAGAGAAGGTTCAAATCGGAGCAGATGTTAAGTCTAGACCTTGCTTTTGACTCTGATTTGAAGCGGTCTTTTCTGGGTCCCAAGATGGCGCCGGGTAGTGAAGGCAGCCTCCGGTATAACGATTATTAGGCCTGGTGGAGTCGGGTATGGGATAGGTACAGTGGATGGTACAGTACCTTGCACCGGACTTGCGAAGCTTTAGTCTCAGCAATCTGTGTCCCAGGTGGAACTCCGGTATCGTCCGCACACCGACCCAAAATTTAGGCCGGGGATTCTACCTCAGCTAGGCCTTCGCCTATAACTCCGGAACGGAGCAGCCCAGAAGCCCCAGAGAGATCTCAAATCAGGGCATACGTTGTCTGCTAACACCAGATAGCCAAGTAGAGGTAAACAGACTTTATATATTGGGCTGATGGCGTCTGATTAAGCCTGCTGTATCAGAGCAAGGGAGATAGACGTCCTCCTCAGACGGTAGTTAGCCACGCCCCCAGCCAACCAAAGAGTTTTTTAAGGAAAAGAAGTGGAATGTTATGCAATGGCCAAATCAATCACCTGACCTGAATCCGATTGAGCATGAATTTCACTTGCTGAAGACAAAACTGAAGGGAAAATGCCCCAAGAACAAGAAGGAACTGAAGACAGTTGCAGTAGAAGCCTGCCAGAGCATCACCAGGGATGAAACCCAGAGTCGGCTGATGTCTATGTGTTCCAGACTTCAGGCTGTAATTGACTGCAAAGGATTTGCAACCAAGTATTAAAAAGTGAAAGTTTGATTTATGATTATTATTATGTCCCATTACTTTTGGTTCCTTAACAAGTGGGAGGCACATATGCAAACTGTTTTAATTCCTACACCATTCACCTGATTTGGATGTAAATACCCTCAAATTAAAGCTGACGGTCTGCAGTTAAAGCACATCTTGTTAGTTTCATCTCAAATCCATTGTGGTGGTGTATAGAGTAAAAAAATTTAGAACTGTGTCGATGTCCCAATATTTATGGACCTGACTGTACTTTTTTTATAGTGCATTTGGGTACTGTATAGTGCATTTGCGCATGCGTGTACGCGAAAAATATATTGACGATATTTCGCATTGAAAAAAATAATAAATGGAGATCGCAAATTCGAATAATACATCTGGTATGTCACTGTCCATGTTGCGGAACTATTTGTGCACTTCTAATAATTATTTCTTGGCTGCAAATATGAGCTGAAGGTTTTTCAGGTTCGCCTGCCATTAAAATGAATGGGACCCGCCGCGGACTTGCGGTTCGCGAACATTTAATCGCGTTCGCGCGATCGCGTTTGCGAACCATCCCGGCAGATGTTCGTCCATCACTAGTGACCAACCTTATATTTTTATTTATTTATTTTAAATCTTTTTTTATTTTTTTTATTTTTTTGTTTGGTTTGTGGAGGCCCTAAAACATTGGAAAATAGCAAAGAGAATTCACAAACTGCGCCGGAGTACAACAATGGCTAGGTGCATCTGGTATACCTCTCTACTCTGGCCAAGGTACAAACAAGTCCTGTGGGATCCATGCCTGGTTCATTTTAACCACCTCAGCCCCCAGTGCTTAAACACCCTGAAAGACCAGGCCACTTTTTACACTTCTGACCTACACTACTTTCACCATTTATTGCTCGGTCATGCAACTTACCACCCAAATGAATTTTACCTCCTTTTCTTCTCACTAATAGAGCTTTCATTTGGTGGTATTTCATTGCTGCTGACATTTTTACTTTTTTTGTTATTAATCGAAATTTAACGATTTTTTTGCAAAAAAATGACATTTTTCACTTTCAGTTGTAAAATTTTGCAAAAAAAACGACATCCATATAGAAATTTTGCTCTAAATTTATAGTTCTACATGTCTTTGATAAAAAAAAAAATGTTTGGGTAGAAAAAAAATGGTTTGGGTAAAAGTTATAGCGTTTACAAACTATGGTACAAAAATGTGAATTTCCGCTTTTTGCAGCAGCTCTGACTTTCTGAGCACCTGTCATGTTTCCTGAGGTTCTACAATGCCCAGACAGTACAAACACCCCACAAATGACCCCATTTCTGAAAGTACACACCCTAAGGTATTCGCTGATGGGCATAGTGAGTTCATAGAACTTTTTATTTTTTGTCACAAGTTAGCGGAAAATGATGATTTTTTTTTTTTTTTTTTTTTTTTCTTACAAAGTCTCATATTCCACTAACTTGTGACAAAAAATAAAAAGTTCTATGAACTCACTATGCCCATCAGCGAATACCTTGGGGTCTCTTCTTTCCAAAATGGGGTCACTTGTGGGGTAGTTATACTGCCCTGGCATTCTAGGGGCCCAAATGTGTGGTAAGGAGTTTGAAATCAAATTCAGTAAAAAATGACAAGTGAAATCCGAAAGGTGCTCTTTGGAATATGGGCCCCTTTGCCCACCTAGGCTGCAAAAAAGTGTCACACATCTGGTATCCCCGTACTCAGGAGAAGTTGAGGAATGTGTTTTGGGGTGTCTTTTTACATATACCCATGCTGGGTGAGATAAATATCTTGGTCAAATGACAACTTTGTATAAAAAAATGGGAAAAGTTGTCTTTTGCCAAGATATTTCTCTCACCCAGCATGGGTATATATAAAATGACACCCCAAAACACATTCCCCACCTTCTCCTGAGTACGGAGATACCAGATGTGTGACACTTTTTTGCAGCCTAGGTGGGCAAAGGGGCCCACATTCCAAAGAGCACCTTTCGGATTTCACAGGTCATTTTTTACTGAATTTGATTTCAAACTCCTTACCACACATTTGGGCCCCTAGAATGCCAGGGCAGTATAACTACCCCACAAGTGACCCCATTTTGGAAAGAAGACACCCCAAGGTATTCCGTGAGGGGCATGGCGAGTTCCTAGAATTTTTTATTTTTTGTCACAAGTTAGTGGAAAATGATTATTTTTTTATTTTTTTTTTTTTCATACAAAGTCTCATATTCCACTAACTTGTGACAAAAAATAAAAACTTCCATGAACTCACTATGCCCATCAGCGAATACCTTGGGGTCTCTTCTTTCCAAAATGGGGTCACTTGTGGGGTAGTTATACTGCCCTGGCATTCTAGGGGCCCAAATGTGTGGTAAGGAGTTTGAAATCAAATTCTGTAAAAATTGACCTGTGAAATCCGAAAGGTGCTCTTTGGCATATGGGCCCCTTTGCCCACCTAGGCTGCAAAAAAGTGTCACACATCTGGTATCTCTGTATTCAGGAGAAGTTGAGGAATGTGTTTTGGGGTGTCTTTTTACATATACCCATGCTGGGTGAGATAAATATCTTGGTCAAATGCCAACTTTGTATAAAAAAATGGGAAAAGTTGTCGTTTGCCAAGATATTTCTCTCACCCAGCATGGGTATATATAAAATGACACCCCAAAACACATTCCCCACCTTCTCCTGAGTACGGAGATACCAGATGTGTGACACTTTTTTGCAGCCTAGGTGGGCAAAGGGGCCCATATTCCAAAGAGCACCTTTCGGATTTCACTTGTCATTTTTTACAGAATTTGATTTCAAACTCCTTACCACACATTTGGGCCCCTAGAATGCCAGGGCAGTATAACTACCCCACAAGTGACCCCATTTTGGAAAGAAGAGACCCCAAGGTATTCGCTGATGGGCATAGTGAGTTCATGGAAGTTTTTATTTTTTGTCACAAGTTAGTGGAATATGAGACTTTGTATAAAAAAAAAAAAAAAAAAAAAAAATCAGCATTTTCCACTAACTTGTGACAAAAAATAAAAAATTCTAGGAACTCGCCATGCCCCTCACGGAATACCTTGGGGTGTCTTCTTTCCAAAATGGGGTCACTTGTGTGGTAGTTATACTGCCCTGGCATTTTCCAGGGGCCCTAATGTGTGTTAGGTAGGTAAATGACCTGTGAAATCCTAAAGGTGCTCTTTGGAATATGGGCCCCTTTGCCCACCTAGGCTGCAAAAAAGTGTCACACATGTGGTATCGCCGTATTCAGGAGAAGTTGGGGAATGTGTTTTGGGGTGTCATTTTACATATACCCTTGCTGGGTGAGAGAAATATCTTGGCAAAAGACAACTTTTCCCATTTTTTTATACAAAGTTGGCATTTGACCAAGATATTTCTCTCACCCAGCATGGGTATATGTAAAATGACACCCCAAAACACATTCCCCAACTTCTCCTGAGTACGGCGATACCACATGTGTGACACTTTTTTGCAGCCTAGATGCGCAAAGGGGCCCACATTCATTTTATGAGGGCATTTTTAGACATTTGGATACCAGACTTCTTCTCACGCTTTGGGGCCCCTAGAATGCCAGGGCAGTATAAATACCCCACATGTGACCCCATTTTGGAAAGAAGACACCCCAAGGTATTCAATGAGGGGCATGGCGAGTTCATAGAAATTTTTTTTTTTTGGCACAAGTTAGCGGAAATTGATATTTTTTATTTTTTTCTCACAAAGTCTCCCGTTCCGCTAACTTGGGACAAAAATTTCAATCTTTCATGGACTCAATATGCCCCTCACGGAATACCTGGGGGTGTCTTCTTTCCGAAATGGTGTCACATGTGGCGTATTTATACTGCCCTGGCATTCTAGGGGCCCTAAAGCGTGAGAAGAAGTCTGGAATATACATGTCTAAAAAATTTTACGCATTTGGATTCCGTGAGGGGTATGGTGAGTTCATGTGAGATTTTATTTTTTGACACAAGTTAGTGGAATATGAGACTTTGTAAGAAAAATAAATAAAAATTCCGCTAACTTGGGCCAAAAAAATGTCTGAATGGAGCCTTACAGAGGGGTGATCAATGACAGGGGGGTGATCAATGACAGGGGGGGGTGATCAATGACAGGGGGTTGATCAATGACAGGGGGGTGATCAATGACAGGGGGGGGTGATCAATGACAGGGGGTTGATCAATGACAGGGGGGTGATCAGGGAGTCTATATGGGGTGATAACCACAGTCATTGATCATGCCCCTGTAAGGCTTCATTCAGACGTCCGTATGCGTTTTGCGGATCCGATCCATCTATCAGTGCATCCGTAAAAATCATGCGGACATCTGAATGGAGCTTTACAGGGGGGTAATCAATGACAGGGGGGTGATCAGGGAGTCTATATGGGGTGATCACCACAGTCATTGATCATGCCCCTGTAAGGCTTCATTCAGACGTCCGGATGCGTTTTGCGGATCCGATCCATCTATCAGTGGATCCGTAAAAATCATGCGGACGTCTGAATGGAGCTTTACAGGGGGGTGATCAATGACAGGGGTGTAATCAATGACAGGGGGGTGATCAGGGAGTCTATATGGGGTGATCACCACAGTCATTGATCACGCCCCTGTAAGGCTTCATTCAGACGTCCGGATGCGTTTTGCGGATCCGATCCATCTATCAGTGCATCCGTAAAAATCATGCGGACATCTGAATGGAGCTTTACAGGGGGGTGATCAATGACAGGGGGGTGATCAGGGAGTCTATATGGGGTGATCACCACAGTCATTGATCACGCCCCTGTAAGGCTTCATTCAGACGTCCGGATGCGTTTTGCGGATCCGATCCATCTATCAGTGCATCCGTAAAAATCATGCGGACATCTGAATGGAGCTTTACAGGGGGGTGATCAATGACAGGGGTGTAATCAATGACAGGGGGGTGATCAGGGAGTCTATATGGGGTGATCACCACAGTCATTGATCACGCCCCTGTAAGGCTTCATTCAGACGTCCGGATGCGTTTTGCGGATCCGATCCATCTATCAGTGCATCCGTAAAAATCATGCGGACATCTGAATGGAGCTTTACAGGGGGGTGATCAATGACAGGGGGGTGATCAGGGAGTCTATATGGGGTGATAACCACAGTCATTGATCATGCCCCTGTAAGGCTTCATTCAGACGTCCGGATGCATTTTGCGGATCCGATCCATCTATCAGTGCATCCGTAAAAATCATGCGGACATCTGAATGGAGCTTTACAGGGGGGTAATCAATGACAGGGGGGTGATCAGGGAGTCTATATGGGGTGATCACCACAGTCATTGATCACGCCCCTGTAAGGCTTCATTCAGACGTCCGGATGCGTTTTGCGGATCCGATCCATCTATCAGTGCATCCGTAAAAATCATGCGGACATCTGAATGGAGCTTTACAGGGGGGTGATCAATGACAGGGGTGTAATCAATGACAGGGGGGTGATCAGGGAGTCTATATGGGGTGATCACCACAGTCATTGATCACGCCCCTGTAAGGCTTCATTCAGACGTCCGGATGCGTTTTGCGGATCCGATCCATCTATCAGTGCATCCGTAAAAATCATGCGGACATCTGAATGGAGCTTTACAGGGGGGTGATCAATGACAGGGGGGTGATCAGGGAGTCTATATGGGGTGATAACCACAGTCATTGATCATGCCCCTGTAAGGCTTCATTCAGACGTCCGGATGCATTTTGCGGATCCGATCCATCTATCAGTGCATCCGTAAAAATCATGCGGACATCTGAATGGAGCTTTACAGGGGGGTAATCAATGACAGGGGGGTAATCAATGACAGGGGGGTGATCAGGGAGTCTATATGGGGTGATCACCACAGTCATTGATCACGCCCCTGTAAGGCTTCATTCAGACGCCCGTATGCGTTTTGCAGATCCGATCCATCCATCAGTGGATCCGTAAAAATCATGCGGACATCTGAATGGAGCTTTACAGGGGGTTGATCAATGACAGGGGTGTAATCAATGACAGGGGGGTGATCAGGGAGTCTATATGGGGTGATCAGGGGCTAATAAGGGGTTAATAAGTGACGGGGGGGGGGGTGTAGTGTAGTGTAGTGGTGCTTGGTGGGACTTTACTGAGCTACCTGTGTCCTCTGGTGGTCGATCCAAACAAAGGGGACCACCAGAGGACCAGGTAGCAGGTATATTAGACGCTGTTATCAAAACAGCGTCTAATATACCTGTTAGGGGTTAAAAAAAACACATCTCCAGCCTGCCAGCGAACGATCGCCGCTGGCAGGCTGGAGATCAACTCTCTTACCTTCCGTTCCTGTGAGCGCGCGCGCCTGTGTGCGCGCGTTCACAGGAAATCTCGCGTCTCGCGAGAGGACGCACCGGCGCGTCCACCCAGAAGAGCAGGGCCGCCGCAAAGACGCAATCCTGCGTACGGCGGTCCTGAGGTGGTTAATGAACATGAGCTTGTCCATGTTGGCTGTGGACAGGCATATGTGCCTGTCCGTTATCACCTCCCCTGTCGTGCTCAACACATGTTTGGAGAATACACTTGCCGCAGGGCAGGCCAGCACCTCCAAGGCGTAGAGGGCAAGCTCAGGCCATGTGCCCAATTTGGAAATGGTCATACATATCCTTCGGAGGTATTAACCATAAAGTGAACACACTAATTACATGCAGGAGCAAATGCGTAGTCTACCTGATTCTGTGCAAATGTGGCAGATTCTATATTGGCAAGATGGTCCGCTGCCTTTTTGAACGCATTCGCGAACATACACTGCGTGCAGAATTATTAGGCAAATGAGTATTTTGACCACATCATCCTCTTTATGCATGTTGTCTTACTCCAAGCTGTATAGGCTCGAAAGCCTACTACCAATTAAGCATATTAGGTGATGTGCATCTCTGTAATGAGAAGGGGTGTGGTCTAATGACATCAACACCCTATATCAGGTGTGCATAATTATTAGGCAACTTCCTTTCCTTTGGCAAAATGGGTAAAAAGAAGGACTTGACAGGCTCAGAAAAGTCAAAAATAGTGAGATATCTTGCAGAGGGATGCAGCACTCTTAAAATTGCAAAGCTTCTGAAGCGTGATCATGGAACAATCAAGCGTTTTATTCAAAATAGTCAACAGGGTCGCAAGAAGCGTGTGGAAAAACCAAGGCGCAAAATAACTGCCCATGAACTGAGAAAAGTCAAGCGCGCAGCTGCCAAGATGCCACTTGCCACCAGTTTGGCCATATTTCAGAGCTGCAACATCACTGGAGTGCCAAAGAGCACAAGGTGTGCAATACTCAGAGACATGGCCAAGGTAAGAAACGCTGAAAGACGACCACCACTGAACAAGACACACAAGCTGAAACGTCAAGACTGGGCCAAGAAATATCTCAAGACTGATTTTTCTAAGGTTTTATGGACTGATGAAATGAGAGTGAGTCTTGATGGGCCAGATGGATGGGCCCGTGGCTGGATTAGTAAAGGGCAGAGAGCTTTAGTCCGACTCAGACGCCAGCAAGGTGGAGGTGGAGTACTGGTTTGGGCTGGTATCATCAAAGATGAGCTTGTGGGGCCTTTTCGGGTTGAGGATAGAGTCAAGCTCAACTCCCAGTCCTACTGCCAGTTTCTGGAAGACACCTTCTTCAAGCAGTGGTACAGGAAGAAGTCTGCATCCTTCAAGAAAAACATGATTTTCATGCAGGACAATGCTCCATCACACGCGTCCAAGTACTCCACAGCGTGGCTGGCAAGAAAGGGTATAAAAGAAGAAAATCTAATGACATGGCCTCCTTGTTCACCTGATCTGAACCCCATTGAGAACCTGTGGTCCATCATCAAATGTGAGATTTACAAGGAGGGAAAACAGTACACCTCTCTGAACAGTGTCTGGGAGGCTGTGGTTGCTGCTGCACGCAATGTTGATGGTGAACAGATCAAAACACTGACAGAATCCATGGATGGCAGGCTTTTGAGTGTCCTTGCAAAGAAAGGTGGCTATATTGGTCACTGATTTGTTTTTGTTTTGTTTTTGAATGTCAGAAATGTATATTTGTGAATGTTGAGATGTTATATTGGTTTCACTGGTAAAAATAAATAATTGAAATGGGTATATATTTGTTTTTTGTTAAGTTGCCTAATAATTATGCACAGTAATAGTCACCTGCACACACAGATATCCCCCTAAAATAGCTAAAACTAAAAACAAACTAAAAACTACTTCCAAAAATATTCAGCTTTGATATTAATGAGTTTTTTGGGTTCATTGAGAACATGGTTGTTGTTCAATAATAAAATTAATCCTCAAAAATACAACTTGCCTAATAATTCTGCACTCCCTGTATACATTCAATTATCACTGGCAAAGGTGCTCCGCGTCTCATAGAACACATACAGTCCGCACATAACGGGCATAGTTCAGTCCTCAGATTTCCAGGCTTAGAAGTTGTCCAGAATCCACCAAGAGGTGGCGATAGAGGACGTGAAATATTAAGAAAGGAAGGCAGATGGATTTTGCGCTCAAATGCCACCGGCCCTCTGGGACTGAATGAAAAACTTGATATGAGTGTTTTTTTGTGATGACTCAATATTATATGTATGTCTTTTTATTGCTTTTAATGTTTCAATGGCACTTCACTCGAACACTGACACCCCCCTAGTTGCTGACGTGGTCTGTATTCGCAATGATGTGCGACAGTCCATTCCAGTATTATGCGCCCAAGTTAGCGCGTGTGGCGCATAAAAGATGGCGTAATTTGCGCCAAGGGGCTTTCAGTTATGGCCAGATGAAGCAGTGATACGCGAAATGGACGTCGCCATGTTCCTGTGATTGCACTGTTTGTTCTCCCCCTCTCTGCACCCATCATTAAAGAAAAATTTGCATTGAATGGTGAGTGCCGCTCATTCATTTCTATTTGTGGAATTATATTCGTATCTTACAAGCTGCGCACCACCAGATTGCGAGAGTACCGTGACCCCCGTTTTATCCATGTGACCGGTGGTGAAGTGATAGTCTGCCGTAGTGCCACCAATTCCTGGACTCTATATCATTGTTAATATAGAGTTTTCCTATCTGTAATATAGTTGATACATTAACAGGAAATTAATGAGGAAGTCGGCTATAAGGAAGCAGATAGATGGTTGTTGAAATTTAGTTTCAACTAAAATATTTCAGACGTCTGGTAGAGAAATTCTTAACACATAGACATGGGCAATACACAGAGTATACCTTAGGGGTATAAATTGGCCAAGCAGATAGTCAAAGATGTAGAAGGGAAACAAGACAAGAAAAAGACAGAGAAGGTGTTACAGATGGCAGGTATGAAACATGGTAATTTAAATTCTGAAGTTTGGGAAAGGTTCAAAAGAACACATAGTGATTGGATGAAGGATCAGGAATGTGAGGAGGTTGTGGAATGTTGGTGTCGGGCAGCAGAAACAGTGAACAATGAGTAATGGCCAAATGTAATATTTGGAGGAAATTTGTATTATGACACAAGTGTAAAACATGACAATGACAGTGAGACAGAAAATAAAATATGTCCGCCACCTTCAGCTCCAATACCGTCATATTCTGGGACGATGGGTAGACCAGGCTGGACATGTACAATGTGTGGAAACCAGAATCCTCACTGGACCCCGACCTAGAACACGGTCATCATACATACCGTATTCACCCCACAAGTCCCTCCACCTCCACTAGTGGATGGAGGAGGGGGACCAGGAGACGGGGGAGACAATCAAGCCCCTCAGGCACCCGGTGGTCAAGTCAAATATGTGCAACAGCACATATTGTCTTATTCCCCATGGAGTCCGAAGGACCAAATGGGACTTTTAGGTAGAATTCCTGACCCACTGACAAGACCTATGCCTGCCCACCATATGTTACAACAGATACAAGCCACATATAGGGCAACATGGGTTTACTTAAATGACTTAGTGGCCTTCAAAAATGGGAGAATCTCCATATAACCCTCTAAAAGAACAGTTACTGGCTGAAAGGGTAAAAACTGACCAGTCCTCATGGTCTGACTGGGAAAAAACTGACACATCGGGCATAGAATATTGCAGAATTTTTGGTAGATATGCCAGAACAAAGGAAGATGACAGTTTAAAGGACGTAATACAGGAGAGTAAAGAAGACGTAGTGGCATTTGAGACTAAACTATGGACAGTGTGGACAGACATGGGCTGGGACTCCACTGGACCTATGAGACAAAAGTTACTGACATACGCTTTCATGGAGGAAGAGACCTGCCCTTCAGACAAAACTGAAGGCATGTAAGCATGAATGGAGGGTACCAGCACTACCTCAGTTAGTTGCTGCTCCTAAAGGTTTAGAACTAGATATTACAGAAAGGATGTATGGGCACTCTTATAAATGGACTCACGTGGACTCAGTGTATAGCATATCACTGTAGTATATTTATTAGATCAGTGTAGTTTCTAGCGTTGTATAAAATGTATAGAAATGTATATATATCAATAGGCATAGAAGAATTTACTCAATATTAAGAATGCCCGGACCAGTACTTCCTAAAAGACAATTATATAATACAAAAAGTAAAAAAATTGTTAAAATAAATAAAGTGGATCAGCAACACCACAGTGCTCATTTATAAGCATCCACTGTAAAGTAGCTGTCTGGGATGCAAGCTTGAAATGCAGGATCCAAAATACAAGCAAAATAGATGGTCTGGAATAGAAGTAAAATTGATGACAATCTCAAACAGGTCTAGTCTCGAGCTTGATTCTAGTCTCAGACAGAAATAGTCCAATGAATCGTAGGATTGGTAGCATAGGCTATTAATGTGGTAGCGATATATGTCCAAGTATCTTTTGTAGCAGTTGTATGACAAAAATTGATATCCAAATATTCAAAGATAGATAATCAATATATGTGGCAAAAGTTCATGAATAAATAAGTGTATATACCAGTGAAAGTATCAAAAAAAAATACTTTATAGGTTAATCCAAAAAATGTTGCAAATATAAAAAGAACAGATGTGTAAAAGGAGAATATAAAATCCCAAAAAAATGTCAACGGTGATCACAATACCAATATAGATAAATTGCCCAATAGATGGAGATTCTCCATGGGAGTAGTACCAAAAATGTTTTTTCTCAAGGATATGATTGATAATTGCTATTTGATATTGTATGCAATGTTGCAGTCTATATCCAATGTTCATATATTCGTATGCAATGTTTCAATTTCAGCTTTAGTTGGACATATTCAAAATAAAGGTGATGATATATACTGCAGTTGACTGGAGATTATTTGAGCACTCACCTATAGGTAGATTCTTCCCTGTGCGTGGCGTCCCACGTGTAGGTAAAGGGTAAGCTTACCTCTATAACGATCATCAGTAGCAGGCTTCAATGTTACCTCAGTGCAGATGATATGATCTGTTTACATTAGTATATGTAGCTCTGCTTTATGGTCTATTTTCTGATTCATTGACTATTTATATTCAGGCCCCCCAAATGTCTCTGGCGTCCATCGTGTCTCCGAATCGAATCTGTGCAGGTGATGAGGCTTGATTGACTTCCTGCTCTTTCCTATGGTACACCGGACGCTGCCGTGTGTTCTAATCTCCTTTTGTTTGTAAGCACTTACTTTGCCCATGGCTGGAAGATTAATATTGGATATCCAAACAGGGTTGCCCCCTGTCTCCTTTCCTCTTCGCTCTTTTTATAGAACCGCTGGCTTGTTGGATCCGCCTTGATAAGTCCATAGAGGGCTTTGGGCTCGCGGGAGTGAGCGACAAAATAAGTCTATATGCAGATGACGTGATTCTGTTTTTGGACCAGGGTTATAAAATCCTTCCACATGTTATAGAGGTAATAGAACAGTATGGTAAATTATCAGGGTATATGATTAACTGGATAAAGTCATCGCTCCTCCCGCTGAGCCGGAAAGCTGTAGATGTAGGGACGCGAGTTCGAGTTTTGGCCCCTGATGATACTTTAGATTATTTGGGGGTTAAGATCGGGACACCAATAAGTAGGTTTTATGAGCTTAATTTGGCCCCAGTTCTGGATAAAGTCAGGACCAAGGCTGGTACTTGGCGCAAATTGAATCTGGCACAGATAGATCGAATCGCATTGATTAGGATGATTATTTTGCCTATGGTTCTGTTCCCAATATGTGCCTCTCCTATTTGGATTGATGACATTTTTTTTCATAGATTGGAGACCTCCATTAATGACCTAATTTGGGGCAGAAAGAGGGTGCGTATAAAGCAGAGATATTTATGCCTGTCGGAGGTGGATGGTGGGCTGTCCTTACCCTTTTTTCAGGGTTATTATTTATGTGCACAGATTCAACGGTGTTGTAACTGGAAAGAGAACCTACTTATACGTTTTCTGAATAAAGTTATTAATAAACCAATAGATAACATTTTTGCATGTTTGGAAACAGGGATTATGGGAATGAGGAAGTCGTTGTTGATCCCTTATTCACTACAGAGGGTGTGGAATAGGTTAAAGGAGATACTTAAAGTTCCCGGCCCGCTTGTTTTTACCCCCTTGTGGGGAAACGAGGGGCTAGAGGAATTTTGCAAAATTACTGATTTTGGTTATTGGACACGTAAAGGCATCAAATAAGTCTCACTTATTTTATTTAGGTCAGTTTAAGTCACTTTTAGAATTTGGTTTAACCGATAGTTCACCACTAGACTTATTTATGTATGCACGCTTGAAACATATATTCGAAGCCTCTAGGAATAGGGGCCGTATTTTTCCACAAGAGAATATTTTCTTTGATTACTGTGACGCCCAGAAGGATGTGAAGGTGAAGCTATCTAGCTTATATGCTAAATTCCGTAGAGCACTGACAACTGTAACGCCTTTTAAAAGCCCAAGTAGATGGGAGCAAGAGCTGAATTGCTCTCCCCTACAGTGGCCCACTATCTATAGGAACGTGAGAAGGGCGACAGTTTCCAGTGCTCATAGATTAATCCAATTTAAGATTCTCCATAGACTGTATTATACGCCTAAAACCCAGGGAAAATTTCCCCAAAATAGGGGTCGGGCCTGTTGTTGCCCTAAATGTGGATATGTGAATGCGAATTATGTCCATTTGCTCTGGAGCTGCAGCAAAGTCAGGAAATTTTGGGATGAGGTTTTTCTTGCTTTACAAAAGGAATCCTCAATGAATTATAACCCGGGGATCTTGATAGTAATCTTTGGTGATTATGGCTCAGAAACAGAAGTTCCCTCGTATGTCAGACGGATCTGGATGAGAGGATTGATGGTAGCAAAGGTTATACTGGTCAGGTATTGGGGCCCTCGTCAAGGGAGTGGGCTTTATACTTTCAGCAAGTGAAAATGTATGAAGAGATTGAAAGGAATCGGAGAGATGCACGCAGAGCCACATAGAAATAAGCTATTTGTGTTTTGCGCTTTTTTTGACTGAACTGAGGGGAACGACAGCCAATGGGGGGGGGGGGGGGGTTATAGGAATGTGTATGTTTTCTATGCTATGTACACGGTCGTGATATGTGATATATCTATATATACTATACACTAAAGTGAATATTAATTGGCTATGTATCAATTCAATGTTTTTTTAAAATAAAAATAAAGATAAATTTAAAAAAAAAAAAAAAAATATTGGATATCCAAAATGCCGGTATTAGTTGTCTCAGATCAGATATATCTCGTGTTCTACTCCAGACGCGTTTCGAAGACTATCCTATCTCCTTCCTCAGTGGCTATATCTGATCTGTTTTAACGGACCAGCTCTTAAATAACTATCTTCTCAATGGGCTGTATAGAAAATCTGGAATAAATCCAGTAGATCAGGTTCATGTTAAGGTGCGGTTCCATTGCGTTATGTATGCGTTTTTTTGAAGACTAATGCGTTTTTTGAAAATAAGCATCTTTAGTTCTTATGAAGAACTCTCTATGGATTCTTTTGGACCGGGCTCATTGCCTGTTTATTTTATATGAATAATTCATACAAAATCAGCAAGTATACAAAGATTGTATAAAAAACATAGTATAAAAAAGCGATGTGTGTATACAATACATGATTTTAGAGATAAGCTGTATAGGTAAGTAAAAATAGGTGAGAGCATATATGAAATGTATATGTGTATAGATATATACATATATATTTCTTCATCAAAATATCAGATGATGTGAAATGTATCAAGTGGATTAGATGGGTATAGGGGCAATCCCCCAAATAATAATATACCACAGCTCTGTAATAAAGTCTCTCTCTGATTCTCTTGCAGAGTCCGAAATATACTTATTCTTACAAAGACCCACATATGATATTTCTGATGTAAGTACTCTTGTGAATATAATAGTGGTTTCAGCATAATTCTGTCCATAGGTGTATGAGATAATGTTATTAATATCCTGTGTTCATCATCTAGATATATGATGAATTATCACTAGTATAGGTTAAAATAAGTAAACTGATAATATTCATACTTCATTGAATATCGCACCTAATAAATGTCATACTATTAGGTGTCTCATAGATATCTTGGTGAATGTCTTCTTTTTGTATATGGTATATCCAACTAGTATCATTCTATGGCTCTGATTTCCATAGGATAGCCAACAGAGCCAGCATGTGTCAGGTGGTCTGCAGGTGGTGTAAAGGGTAGATGATCTGGGGATGGAGGCCAACAGTCCAGGGGAGGTCCCAGTGCTGGTAAAAAAGCCTGACTGGGACCCCTCGTGAGCTGGAGGCATCCACCCCATTATAGAACCCGAAAATGTCAAATTCGGCATTTAGCCCCCCTGGTACCAAACTTCCAAAGTCAAAAATCCTTCTAGATTCAGCTCTAGACATTCTCGCTATGTGGTTGCCTCCCCTCCAATGACGTTCTATCTGTTCAATTGCTGCAAATGTTAAATGTTTCGGATCTTGGTTATGGATTAACTTGAAATGTTTGGACAGGGAGTGTTTTTCATATCCTTTCTTTATATTATTTATATGTTCAGCTATTCTGATCTTGAGAGGTCTTTTGGTTCTGCCGATGTATTGTTTGGCGCATGAACATTCAATAATATATATAACATTGGAGCTGTTACAAGTGAGAAGATTTTAAATTTCAAATGAGAACGTATTTTGTGTTGGGTTAATACATGTAGTTTTTTTGGGGAAATGTTGTGTTTTTGCAGTTTATGCAACTTTCACACCTGTGAAATCCGCTCCTTTTGAGCCATTTATTAATGGATGTATTATATTTAATGGAGCGTTTGATAAAGGGGGCTATTTTCAGACCTAGATTAGGGGCCTTAGTGTAAACTATCTCTGGAAATGTGGGAAAGATAGGTCCTATAATCTTGTCTTTCTGGACTAGATGCCAATGTTTTTTTTATAATTTGTTCAATTCTTTTATATTGTGCATTATATGGTAGTACTATCCAAAATTTGTCTTCACCTTGTTTTTTCTTATCATCGATTGTGTTTATTGTAAAGAATTGCTTCCTGTCCATTTCCCTTACTTTTTTTTAGGGCATTTTCGATCACATTATCCGGATAGTTTTTGGACTGAAATTGTGCCCTCATTTTAATCACCTCTTCTTCAAATTTTTCTCCACTTGTACAGTTCCTCTTGATTCTGCGGAACTGTCTAACAGGGATGTTCAACAGCCAAGAGGGTAAGTGGCAACTGGAGAAAAGAATAAAACATTTTCTTGCTACCATTTTTTGATAAGTATTACATATGTATCTATCTTGTTGAGTGGTGATAAGTATATCCAGAAATTCTGTGGAATCATGATTAATATTGGAGGAGAAGTGGAGGTTGCATGGGTTATGGTTAATTTCCTGCAAAAACGTCTGTAATTGTATTTCTCCTCCCTGCCAGATAAAGATGATGTCATCTATGTACCTTTGCCAGAGCACCAGATCCGTCCCCAGCTTGGGTGAGATAGTTTCGGATTCCCATTGTGCCATGAATAAATTGGCATAGCTGGGGGCGAATCTGGTGCACATGGCGGTACCCCGGATCTGCAAATAGTAGTCCCCCCTCAAAAAAGAAATAGTTATGCGTCAGTATATATCTCACGCCTTCTGTCAAAAATTCTATTTGTTCCTCACTTAATTCACAGTGCTTTCTCAATTGTGACCTCATATTATTTATACCCTGTTCATGGTTAATAACGGTATAAAGTGATTGTACATCCAAGGTACCTATCCGCCAGTGTGGTTCAACTTTCAAGTTATCTAAGACATGGACAATCTGTGTAGTGTCTTTGATATAGGAGTGGGTTTTCTTTACCGCTGGTTGGATTAATTGGTCAATCAATTGTGACAAGTTGGATGTCACTGAGTCTATGCCCGATATGATCGGGCGTCCTGGTGGGTCTCTCATGTTTTTATGTAATTTGGGCAGGCAATAGAAGACCGGTAGCTTCTGTTGGGTCCCCAAAATAAAATCGGATTCTTGTTTCGTTAATAGACCTTGTTCAAAACCCTTATTGCAATATTGGACCAATTTTTCCATAAATTCTTCTGTAGGATCTTTTTAAGTTTCCTATAAGTTGTATCATCTGAGAGTTGTTTTAGACATTCCGCATTATACTTGGCTGTTTCTAAGAGGACTATAGCTCCCTTCTTATCCGCTGGGCAGATGGTTAAGTTGTTTACTGTTTGTAATTCTTTGATAGCCCGTATCTCTTGTGTGGTTAAGTTATTTCTTCTCATTGATTTCTCTGGTATTCTTCTTAATTCAGTTTCAATATTCCTTTGGAAAGTAGCTATTTCAGCACTAATTTCTTGCCTTGGAAATTTTTTAGACTTAGGCCTTAATGTGTGTTTGAATTTGGCCTCCCTGTATTCACATGTGTTATCTATACTCTGATTTTTTTTAAAATATTTTTTAAAAGGAAGATTCAACCATATACACTTGTTTGTGGGGCAAGGGGTGCATGGGAATACAGTCTATTAACTATATTAAAAACAACACATGTAAAGTGCCTTTATGTTCATCAGTATTTCTCTGGTGGAGTCGAGAAGTCATTGTCAATCCAGGCCTTATTCATTTTTATATGAGTCAACCTGTCAGCATTTTCAGTTAACAGGCGGATACGCTTATCTATTATAATGCCAGCAGCAGCACTAAATACACGCTCAGACAAAACGCTGGCGGCAGGGCAGGCCAGCACCTCCAAAGCGCAGAGCGCAAGTTCGTACCTCCTGTACAGCTTGGACACTCAGTACTTGTAAGGCACTGAGGGATCGTTGAGGATGCTTACACGGTCTACTATGTACTCCTTCACCATCTTCCAAAATTTTTCTCACCTTGTGGCAGTAGGCTGCACATCAGGGTGAGGGTGCTGGCGGGGTGTCATGAAACTGTCCCAGGTTTTGGAGAGTGTTGCCCTGCCTCTGTTGGAACTGCTGTGTGTTCCCCTTGTCTCCCCTCCTGGGTTGGCAAAGGAAGTACGGACTCTGCCACTAGGGTTGTCCAATGGAAAATTTTGGAGCAATTTTCCAACAAGGATCTTCTGGTATTGCACCATTTTACTCGTCCTCTCCACCAGAGGAATTAGAGATGAGAAGTTCTCTTTGTAGCGGGGGTCGAGAAGGGTGTACACCTAGTAATCCATGTTATCTAAAATGCGTGGCTAGCGAGGGTCACTGGAAAGGCAGCCTAACATGAAGTCAGCCATGTGTGCCAGAGTACCAACAGGCAAGACGTCAATGTCGACATCAGCATGATTCTCCATCTCCTCATCCTCCTCTTCTGCTCATCCAGCTGGGGTAGGTTTATATAAACCGCTGAACCACTAAGTTTAAGACGTGGTCTAGGCATGGGATGCGTGTCAGGTTGCTGAGCTCCAAAGCCACCACCAAGTTATGGCCATTGTCAGACACAACCATGCCTGGTTGTAGGTTAAGTGGCGAGAGCCACAGCTCGGTCTGGTCCGCTCTGCAGCGGTGTGCTGTTGGTCCCCTAAGCAGATCAACTTCAGCATGGCCTGTTGACACTTACCCACAGCAGTGCTACACTGCTTCCAGCTAGCGAATGATGGTTGACTGCTGCTGGAGGTGTAAGTGGAGGAGGAGGTAGTGGAGAAGGAGAAGTGGGGGTTGGAGCCAGTAACATAGCTGCTGGCGGAGACCCTGATGGACGTAGGGCCCGCAATTCTGGGCGTCAGTAGCACCTGTGCCATGCCAGGGTACAACTCACTCCTGGCCTCCACAACATTCACCCAGTGTGCCGACAGGGAAATGTAGCGTCCCTGGTGACCAGCACTTGTCCATGTGTCTGTGGTTAAGTGGACCTTCCGAGTAACTGCGTTGGTCAGGGCAAGGGTGATGTTCTGGGACACATGCTGGTGTAAGGAGGGCACGGCACACCGTGAAAAATAGCGGCGGCTGGGGACTGCGTACCGAGGCACAGACACTGACATCAGGCTGTGGAAGGCCTCAGTGTCCACAAGCCTAAATGGCAACATTTCAAGGGCCAGTAATTTCGAAAGTTGCGCATTTAGTGATATAACCTGTGGGTGGGTGGCTGGGTATTTGCGCTTGCATTCAAATGACTGTGTTATGGATAGGGATGAGCGAACCCGAACTGTTCGGGTTCGTACCGAATTTTGGGGTGTCCGTGACACGGACCCGAACCCGAACATTTTCGTAAAAGTCCGGGTTCGGGTTCGGTGTTCGGCGCTTTCTTGGCGCTTTTTGAAAGGCTGCAAAGCAGCCAATCAACAAGCGTCATACTACTTGGCCCAAGAGGCCATCACAGCCATGCCTACTATTGGCATGGCTGTGATTGGCCAGTGCACCATGTGACCCAGCCTCTATTTAAGCTGGAGTCACGTAGCGCCGCACGTCACTCTGCTATGATCAGTATAGGGAGAGGTTGCAGCTGCGACGTTAGGGCGAGATTAGGCAGATTAACTCCTCCAAAAGACTTCATTCTGTGATCGATCTGCAGCTGTGGATCATTGAAGTGCTATTATTGACTTGCTCACTTTTTTGAGGCTGCCCAGAGCGTTTTTAGATCACTTTTTTTCTGGGGTGATCGGCGGCCATTTTGTGACTTGTGGTGCGCCAGCACGAGCTATCACCAAGTGTATTTAACCATCGATAGTGTGGTTATTTTGTGCTATATCCTACATCAGCTGCAGGCTGAGCCTGTGTCACCGAAGTGCATTTAACCATCAACAGTCTGGTTATTTTTTGGCCATATACTACATTAGCTGCAGGCTGAGCCTGTGTCAAAGAAGTGCATTTAACCATCAACAGTCTGGTTATTTTTTGGCCGTATACTACATCTGGTGCAGGCTGAGCCTGTGTCACCCAAGTGCATTTAACCATCAACAGTGTGGTTATTTTTTGGCCATATATTACATCAGGGGCAAGTTGAGCCTGTCACCCAGCGCCTAAAAAATAGACCTGACATTTCTATTCAACCAAATCTGCACAGTTTTAGCTGGTCAAGTTATTTGTAGTGAACGTAAAAGCAGACTTTTTGTTCTGGGTTGAAAAAGCATTCCCAAATTTGCCATTCTGAAAATAACTAGTTTGTGGTATTTGAGGCCTACTTGAAATCTATCCCAAAAAGAAAATCTTACATTGAAGGTATTGATAGTGTGATTCAGAAAAACCTAAGACACACGCTAGCGTGCTGATAGAAGTGTCATTCTGTGATTAAACCTATAACTGTCACACAGCGCAAAAAAAAAACAGGTCTCACATCTCTATTCAACCAAATCTGCACAGTTTTAGCTGGTCAAGTTATTTGTAGTGACCGTAAAAGCAGACTTTTTGTTCTGGGTTGAAAAAGCATTCCCAAATTTGCCATTCTGAAAATAACTAGTTTGTGGTATTTGAGGCCTACTTGAAATCTGTCCCAAAAAGAAAATCTTACATTGAAGGTATTGATAGTGTGATTCAGAAAAACCTAAGACACACGCTAGCGTGCTGATAGAAGTGTCATTCTGTGATTAAACCTATAACTGTCACACAGCGCAAAAAAAAACAGGTCTCACATCTCTATTCAACCAAATCTGCACAGTTTCAGCTGTTCAAGTTATTTGTAGTGACCGTAAAAGCAGACTTTTTGTTCTGGGTTGAAAAAGCATTCCCGAATTTGCCATTCTGAAAATAACTAGTTTGTGGTATTTGAGGCCTACTTGAAATCTATCCCAAAAAGAAAATCTTACATTGAAGGTATTGATAGTGTGATTCAGAAAAACCTAAGACACACGCTAGCGTGCTGATAGAAGTGTCATTCTGTGATTAAACCTATAACTGTCACACAGCGCAAAAAAAAAAACAGGTCTCACATCTCTATTCAACCAAATCTGCACAGTTTTAGCTGGTCAAGTTATTTGTAGTGACCGTAAAAGCAGACTTTTTGTTCTGGGTTGAAAAAGCATTCCCGAATTTGCCATTCTGAAAATAACTAGTTTGTGGTATTTGAGGCCTACTTGAAATCTATCCCAAAAAGAAAATCTTACATTGAAGGTATTGATGGTGTGATTCAGAAAAACCTAAGACACACGCTAGCGTGCTGATAGAAGTGTCATTCTGTGATTAAACCTATAACTGTCGCACAGCGCAAAAAAAAACAGGTCTCACATCTCTATTCAACCAAATCTGCACAGTTTTAGCTGGTCAAGTTATTTGTAGTGACCGTAAAAGCAGACTTTTTGTTCTGGGTTGAAAAAGCATTCCCAAATTTGCCATTCTCAAAATTGTTGTGAACGGGAACAATGAGGAAAACATCTAATAAGGGACGCGGACGTGGACATGGTCGTGGTGGTGTTAGTGTACCCTCTGGTGCTGGGAGAGGACGTGGCCGTTCTGCCACAGCCACACGTCCTAGTGAACCAACTACCTCAGGTCCCAGTAGCCAGCAGAATTTACAGCGATATTTGGTGGGGCCCAATGCCGTTCTAAGGATGGTAAGGCCTGAGCAGGTGCAGGCATTAGTCAATTGGGTGGCCGACAGTGGATCCAGCACGTTCACATTATCTCCCACCCAGTCTTCTGCAGAAAGTGCACAGATGGCGCATGAAAACCAAGCCCATCGGTCTGTCACATCACCCCCATGCATATCAGGGAAACTGTCTGAGCCTCAAGTTATGCAGCAGTTTCTTATGCTGTTTGAAGACTCTGCTGCCAGGGTTTCCCAAGGGCATCCACCTAGCCCTTCCCCAGGGGTGGAAGAGATAGAATGCACTAACGCACAACCACTTATTTTTCCTGATGATGAGGACATGGGAATACCACCTCAGCACGTCTCTGATGATGACGAAACACAGGTGCCAACTGCTGCGTCTTTCTGCAGTGTGCAGACTGAACAGGAGGTCAGGGGTCAAGACTGGGTGGAAGACGATGCAGGGGACGATGAGGTCCTAGACCCCACATGGAATTAAGGTCGTGCCACTGACTTTCACAGTTCGGAGGAAGAGGCAGTGGTGAGACCGAGCCAACAGCGTAGCAAAAGAGGGAGCAGTGGGCAAAATCAGAACACCCGCCGCCAAGAGACTTCGCCTGCTACTGACCGCCGCCATCTGGGACCGAGCACCCCAAAGGCAGCTTCAAGGAGTTCCCTGGCATGGCACTTCTTCAAACAATGTGCTGACGACAAGACCCAAGTGGTTTGCACGCTGTGCCATCAGAGCCTGAAGCGAGGCATTAACGTTCTGAACCTTAGCACAACCTGCATGACCAGGCACCTGCATGCAAAGCATAAACTGCAGTGGA
This sequence comes from Bufo bufo, assembly GCF_905171765.1. Lineage (NCBI taxonomy): Eukaryota > Metazoa > Chordata > Amphibia > Anura > Bufonidae > Bufo > Bufo bufo. The sequence goes on from NC_053390.1 coordinate 631,766,447, forward strand.
GTAAACACCTTAAAAACAAGGAAGTCACTCAGGCTCCCCCTGCTGCCCCTTCTGCTGCTGCCTCCTCGGCCTCTTCTGCTGCTGCCTCGGCCTCTTCTGCTGCTGCTGCCGCCGCCTCGGCCTCTTCCTCGGCCTCTGGAGGAACGTTGGCACCTGCCGCCCAGCAAACATGGGATGTACCACCAACACCACCACCTGCGTCACCAAGCATCTCAACCATGTCACACGGCAGCGTTCAGCTCTCCATCTCACAAACAATTGAGAGAAAGCGTAAATTCCCACCTAGCCACCCTCGATCCCTGGCCCTGAATGCCAGCATTTCTAAACTACTGGCCTATGAAATGCTGTCATTTAGGCTGGTGGACACACACAGCTTCAAACAGCTCATGTCACTTGCTGTCCCACAGTATGTTGTTCCCAGCCGCCACTACTTCTCCAAGAGAGCCGTGCCTTCCCTGCACAACCAAGTGTCCGATAAAATCAAGTGTGCACTGCGCAACGCCATCTGTGGCAAGGTCCACCTAACCACAGATACGTGGACCAGTAAGCACGGCCAGGGACGCTATATCTCCCTAACTGCACACTGGGTAAATGTAGTGGCGGCTGGGCGCCAGGCGGAGAGCTGTTTGGCGCACGTCCTTCCGCCGCCAAGGATCGCAGGGCAACATTCTTTGCCTCCTGTCTCCTCCTCCTCCTACTCAGCTTCCTCCTCCTCTTCTTCCACCTGCTCATCCAGTCAGCCACACACCTTCACCACCAACTTCAGCACAGCCCGGGGTAAACGTCAGCAGGCCATTCTGAAACTCATATGTTTGGGGGACAGGCCCCACACCACACAGGAGTTGTGGCGGGGTAAAGAACAACAGACCGATGAGTGGTTGCTGCCGGTGAGCCGTACTGCGGATCAGACACACTTCACCACCAATGACTGGGCCTCCATGCTAGACCTGTGTGCCCTGTTGCGCTGTTTCGAGTACTCCACCAACATGGCCAGTGGCGATGACGCCGTTATCAGCGTTACAATACCACTTCTATGTCTCCTTGAGAAAACACTTAGGGCGATGATGGAAGAGGAGGTGGCCCAGGAGGAAGAGGAGGAAGAGGGGTCATTTTTAGCACTTTCAGGCCAGTCTCTTCAAAGTGACTCAGAGGGAGGTTTTTTGCAACACCAGAGGCCAGGTACAAATGTGGCCAGACAGGGCCCACTACTGGAGGACGAGGAGGACGAGGATGAGGAGGAGGTGGAGGAGGATGAGGATGAAGCATGTTCACAGCGGGGTGGCACCCAAAGCAGCTCGGGCCCATCACTGGTGCGTGGCTGGGGGGAAACACAGGACGATGACGATACGCCTCCCACAGAGGACAGCTTGTCCTTACCTCTGGGCAGCCTGGCACACATGAGCGACTACATGCTGCAGTGCCTGCGCAACGACAGCAGAGTTGCCCACATTTTAACGTGTGCGGACTACTGGGTTGCCACCTTGCTGGATCCCCGGTACAAAGACAATGTGCCCACCTTACTTCCTACACTGGAGCGTGATAGGAAGATGCGCGAGTACAAACACACGTTGGTAGACGCGCTACTGAGAGCATTCCCAAATGTCACAGGGGAACAAGTGGAAGCCCAAGGCGAAGGCAGAGGAGGAGCAAGAGGTCGCCAACGCAGCTGTGTCACGGCCAGCTCCTCTGAGGGCAGGGTTAGCATGGCAGAGATGTGGAAAAGTTTTGTCACCACGCCACAGCTAAGTGCACCACCACCTGATACGGAACGTGTTAGCAGGAGGCAACATTTCACTAACATGGTGGAACAGTACCTGTGCACACCCCTCCACGTACTGACTGATGGTTCGGCCCCATTCAACTTCTGGGTCTCCAAATTGTCCACGTGGCCAGAGCTAGCCTTTTATGCCTTGGAGGTGCTGGCCTGCCCGGCGGCCAGCGTTTTGTCTGAACGTGTATTCAGCACGGCAGGGGGCGTCATTACAGACAAACGCAGCCGCCTGTCTACAGCCAATGTGGACAAGCTGACGTTCATAAAAATGAACCAGGCATGGATCCCACAGGACCTGTCCATCCCTTGTGCAGATTAGATATTAACTACCTCCACTTAACAATATATTATTCTACTCCAGGGCACTTCCTCATTCAATACTATTTTTAATTTCATTTTACCATTATATTGCGGGGCAACCCAAAGTTGAATGAACCTCTCCTCTGTCTGGGTGCCGGGGCCTAAATGTGTGACAGTGGCCTGTTCCAGTGGTGGGTGACGTGAAGCCTGATTCTCTGCTATGACATGAAGACTTGCTCTGTGCTGACATTAAGCCAGATTCTCTGTTACGCGACCTCTCTCCTCTGCCTAGGTGCCTGGGCCTAAATATGTGACAGTGGCCTGTTCCAGTGGTGGGTGACGTGAAGCCTGATTCTCTGCTATGACATGAAGACAGATTCTGTGCTGACATCAGGCCAGATTCTCTGTTACGGGACCTCTCTCCTCTGCCTGGGTGCCTGGGCCTAAATGTGTGACAGTGGCCTGTTCCAGTGGTGGGTGACGTGAAGCCTGATTCTCTGCTATGACATGAAGACAGATTCTGCGCTGACATCAGGCCAGATTCTCTGTTACGGGACCTCTCTCCTCTGCCTGGGTACCTGGGCCTAAATGTGTGACAGTGGCCTGTTCCAGTGGTGGGTGACGTGAAGCCTGATTCTCTGCTATGACATGAATACAGATTCTGCGCTGACATAAGGCCAGATTCTCTGTTACGGGACCGCTCTCCTCTGTCTGGGTGCCGGGGCCTAAATGTGTGACAGTGGCCTGTTCAAGTGGTGGGTGACGTGAAGCCTGATTCTCTGCTATGACATGAAGACTGATTCTGCGCTGACATAAGGCCAGATTCTCTGTTACGGGACCTCTCTCCTCTGCCTGGGTACCTGGGCCTAAATGTGTGACAGTGGCCTGTTCCAGTGGTGGGTGACGTGAAGCCTGATTCTCTGCTATGACATGAATACAGATTCTGCGCTGACATAAGGCCAGATTCTCTGTTACGGGACCTCTCTCCTCTGTCTGGGTGCCGGGGCCTAAATATGTGACAGTGGCCTGTTCCAGTGGTGGGTGACGTGAAGCCTGATTCTCTGCTATGACATGAATACAGATTCTGCGCTGACATAAGGCCAGATTCTCTGTTACGGGACCTCTCTCCTCTGTCTGGGTGCCGGGGCCTAAATATGTGACAGTGGCTTGTTCCAGTGGTGGGTGACGTGAAGCCTGATTCTCTGCTATGACATGAAGACAGATTCTGTGCTGACATAAGGCCAGATTCTCTGTTACGGGACCTCTCTCCTCTGCCTGGGTGCCTGGGCCTAAATGTGTGACAGTGGCCTGTTCCAGTGGTGGGTGACGTGAAGCCTGATTCTCTGCTATGACATGAAGACAGATTCTGTGTTGACATAAGGCCAGATTCTCTGTTACGGGACCTCTCTCCTCTGACTGGGTGCCTGGGCCTAAATGTGTGACAGTGGCCTGTTCCAGTGGTGGGTGACGTGAAGCCTGATTCTCTGCTATGACATGAAGACAGATTCTGTGCTGACATCAGGCCAGATTTTCTGTTACGGGACCTCTCTCCTCTGCCTGGGTGCCTGGGCCTAAATGTGTGACAGTGGCCTGTTCCAGTGGTGGGTGACGTGAAGTCTGATTCTCTGCTATGACATGAATACAGATTCTGCGCTGACATAAGGCCAGATTCTCTGTTACGGGACCGCTCTCCTCTCTCTGGGTGCCGGGGCCTAAATTTGTGACAGTGGCCTGTTCCAGTGGTGGGTGACGTGAAGCCTGATTCTCTGCTATGACATGAAGACTGATTCTGCGCTGACATAAGGCCAGATTCTCTGTTACGGGACCTCTCTCCTCTGCCTGGGTGCCTGGGCCTAAATGTGTGACAGTGGCCTGTTCCAGTGGTGGGTGACATGAAGCCTGATTCTCTGCTATGACATGAAGACAGATTCTGCGCTGACATAAGGCCAGATTCTCTGTTACGGGACCGCTCTCCTTTGTCTGGGTGCCGGGGCCTAAATGTGTGACAGTGGCCTGTTCCAGTGGTGGGTGACGTGAAGCCTGATTCTCTGCTATGACATGAAGACAGATTCTGTGCTGACATGAAGCCAGATTCTTTGCTATGGCATGAAGAGACTGATTCTGTGCTGACATGAAGCCAGATTCTTTGCTATGGCATGAAGAGACTGATTCTCTGCTGACGTAAAACCAGATTCTCTGCTATGGGACCTCTGTCCAATTGATATTGGGTCATTTTTTTTTTTTTCATTTTTTTTTAAATTCATTTCCCTATCCACATTTGTTTGCAGGGGATTTACCTACATGTTGCTGCCTTTTACAGCCTTTTTAGTGCCGAAAAGTTCGGGTCCCCATTGACTTCAATGGGGTTCGGGACGAAGTTCGGATCCCGAACCCGAACATTTCCGGGAAGTTCGGCCGAACTTCTCGAACCCGAACATCCAGGTGTTCGCTCAACTCTAGTTATGGACATTTGGATGCTGCGCTGGGACAGGAAAGTGGATGTTGTTGCTGATGGTTCATGCAAAGGTCCAGGTGCAGGGCTAGGGGCATACAGGCCTGCGCCTTCGACAGGGGATTGGCCAGCAGTGCGTAACACAGGGGAAGAGGCAGTGGTGTTACCCGCAGACCCAGATTGTGGACCCAGGCGTTCGATCCACTTGTTAGGGTGCTTGGATGCCATGTGGTGGACCATGCTGGTGGTGGTGAGGTTGCTAGTGTTCACACCCCGGCTCATTTTGGTACGGCACAGGTTGCAAACTACCACTCTTTTGTCGTCGGCACGTTCCTCAAAAAAGCGCCATACTGCAGAACACCTACCTCTTGGCAAGTTAGATTTATGCATGGGGGTGCTCGGTGTAATAGTTGCGGTCCTGTTTGGTGTGGGCCAACTTCTCCCTTTTGCAACCCCACTGCCTCTTCAAGCCTGTTGTGGTGCTGCGGATCCCTCCCCCTCTGTACTGCTGTCCTAACTCGGCTTTTCACCTTCCCATGTTGGGTCAGTGACCATATCGTCAACCACCTCCTCTTCCACTTCCTCACTCTGCTCATCCTCCTGACTTGACCTAACCACAACCTCAGTGATTGACAACTGTGTCTCATCATCATCCACCTCGTGAACGAATGATTGCCGTTCACCACCGTCATCTTCTTGAGACTGTGAAGGCTAAAGAGGTTGGGAATGAGGGCACAATATCTCAGGTCCCTCTTCAAGCATGCTGGGCGCAAGGGCCAAATGTAATAGTGGCGCTGGAAAGAGCTCCTCGGAATATCCGAGTGTGGGATCACTCGTTTGGCGAGCCTCTCCATGGTGGGAGGAAGGATGATCAGAGTGAGGATGTACAATTACATTTAAGTCATCTGAATTGACTCATAGGTATGTTTAATAACCATCTGGGCAGGTGAAAGCTTGAAAATAAAATATAACAGTTTTTTATGATAGGTTTATGGTAAGTGTTACACATAAATCTATAGTTTATATTTTTTATTGTTAAATCTAAAATTTATATCTGTGATTTCATTGTATTAGTGGTGAACCTCAAATTGTTCTCGTTGTCGTTAATCTGTAACAAAAAAATATTTAAAAGATCCTGTGTATCTTGTCAAATGAATATAATATCATCAATGTACCGGCGCCATAGTACCAGACTCGTCCCCAGCAGTGGGCCGATGGTATCTGCCTCCCACTGAGCTATAAACAAGTTGGCGTAGCTGGGGGCGAATCTGGTACCCATGGCCGTACCACATTCTTGTAAATAAAATTCTGATCCGTATATAAAAAAATTGTCAAAATATATCTGACGCCCTTTATTATGAAATTAATCTGTTCCTGTTTTAACACACTTTTAAGCTGTAATTGTCTATTTAAAGAGGTTGGCCACTATATAAGTACTTTTTACTATATAGTGGGATGTAGGGTAAAAAAGAGGATGCATTCTTACTTTTCTTCCCGCTCCAAACTCTGACAGGAATAAGCCGGTTGTGGAGACATATGATATCTGTCGTATATTTTATGTAAGACAGAATTTGTTTAACTATAGGTTGTAATAATCTGTCTATATATTGTAACAAGTTGCATGTTATTGAGCCAATGCCAGAGATTATGGGTCTTCCTGGTGGTTTGGTATGATGTTTATGAATTTTAGGGATGCAGTAAAAGACAGGTAATCATTTTGGCGTTCCAATTATGTATTTATATTCATGTTTAAGGAGAATTCCCTCATTTCGTCCTATATCACAATATTTCACCAGCTCGTTCTGATACTGGAGAGTAGGGTCACTTTTTAATCTTTTGTATGTATCTGGATCAGACAATTGAAGTCTGCATTCTCCATCATATTGATCAAAATCCAATATCACGATTGCACCCCCCTTATCTGCCGGCCTAATGACAATATTGTGCTGAGACTGTAACTGTCTGATTGCCTCTCTCTCCTGTCCAGTTAGATTATCAAATATTGATCTATTTTTTTATTTCCTTATGTCCAATTCAATATTACGTCGAAATGTTGCTATTTCAGGCCCTATCCCTTGTTTAGGATATTGTTTAGATTCTCTTTTAAATCTGTATGTTTGTATAGGGATTTATTCATTTTTTCAGACACTATTGGGTTCTTCATATAATATTTTTTTAGGCATATTTTTCTCACGAATTTCTCTATACCAATATAAGCCAAAAATGTATCTGATTTATTTGTGGGTGAAAATTTCAATCCTTTGTTTGGGAGGCTGATCTGTGCTGAAGAAAGTGGAGTTTTACTGAGATTGACTATAGTGTTTTCTTCTATGGTTGTCTTGTCTGTGCATGTCCCCTCCTTGTGCATTTTTATATGTGGTAGTGTATTGTTGGATGTCATCATTTTGTGTGGTTCTTCTTGACGGTAGTGTTTGTATCTGTGAGTTGACGACCAATTGTCTTGTATCTTGTCCTTGTGATTGTGGTACGTCTGTCTCAAATTGTACTTGTGTGGTTGTGGTTGTGTCCTCATGTGTCTCCTTTCCGGAGATTGTTGAAGTGTATGTCTTGTTCTTGATCTGTGATGAAGTGGGGTTTTGTCTAAAAAATGTGGTGTTGATAAGGCCTTGTCAGAACTATTGGGTATAAATAAAGTCCATAAGTATAAGGCCTATATAGATGTATCAACATGAACCTTAAAGGGAACATGTCACCAGTTTTATGGTGTCCTAACTAAGGGCAACATAAATAAGTAACTGATTCTCTTAGTCAATCTGCCAACATCTTGTATTGAAAAGCTCTAGCTGATAATGATGAGTCCTGAATATTCATGAGCTCCTGACTCTCCCCGCCCACCTACTGCTGATTGACAGTTATTTTCCATATGAATCAGCAGCAGGTGGGCAGGGGAGTGGCTATAGCTCTGAATTAAATATACGCTGGACTCAATGACATCACGCTGGACTCAAATCAGCTCATTAGCATGCGGCATGCGGCATCTTTGTGTGTATATTATGAGGTAACCATCTGTCACACCAGTAAGTGAATACATCTAAGGTACTTTTTAGTAGTTAATGATTGTATATAATTAGTTAGATTATAATCAAATATCCACATGACAGGTTCCCTTTAATTTTGTCTTATTTTGAAAGGGCAGGATGAGGTCAAAGCCCTTTGAACTCAGGATTACTAACCTAAGATTAACCATCTGTACCAGAGTATTTACGCAAGTCTGTTTTTGTGAGAAGGAGGTTTCCCAAGGTCTAATGAAAAGTATTTACCTAGATAAAACAATGTGGTAGAAATGTGCTGAGTTTTGATGATTCTCAGTTAATAGAAAGAGACTCTAATTTTCTTTGGGGTTTTTATATTAATCAATGTATGAGTGGATTTTGATTTTTATATCATCAATTTAAATATGTGTGTTTTATATATAAGAGTGTGGTCCTTATAGATATATTAAATTTTAAAGTTAGAATTATAGTAACTATTCCTATGTCGTTCCAAAATACATGACTGGAACTAGCACAAGTTAATGATCTCTTTCCTTAAGGATTTCTTGAATGGAGAAATGTGGACACAGGTGATCATAAACAAACCCTGTCTTTTCCCCAGAACAATGACCTGAGTATGATAATGTGTATCTTGATTTAATTAGGTCTGGTCAGAAGATTAAGGGATGATCTAGATGTTTGCCTAAATACAAATGTCATTGTCTATTTAACTCCTTTCCAACCGCCTAACGCACGGATGCGTCCTGGCGGCGGTCGATTCATTCCTCCTGGACGCATCCGTGCGTCATCTCGCGAGACGCGAGATTTCGGTCTGAGCCGGCCCGCGCATGCGCATTGCTGGCCGGCAAAAGTTAAAGAACAATTTCGTCACCAGCCTGCCAGCCAATGATCGTTGCTGGCAGGCTGGCGATTTTCAAAAAATCAAATCAGAAGCCATCTAACACCTTATATTTATAAATATAAGGTGTTAAATTGCTTCTGTGCTCCTCTGCTGGTCCTTTTCGTTGGTTGGTCCCAGCAGAGGAGCACACATCACAGTGAGTAGCCACCAAACACCACACTTAGCCCCAGATCACCTCCCATCACCCCAATTAACCCCTTGATCACCCCTGTCAATCACCTAGTGAAAGGGAAAAAAGTGATCAGTGTAAACTGTCACTTTTTTTTTTCACTGGTATTGACTGATAGTTTTAGGATAGTTTTAGGCCCCTTGGTTAGGTAGTTAGCGATCGTTTAGCGCCCAGCCCACCGCACTGCAGTCACTGATTCGCTGATTAGTGTATCGCTAATCAGCTTTTGTACTTTTATAGTATCTGTAAGTGATCAGAACTGATCACAGTCAGATCTATAATAGTATTAGTGTCACCTTAGTTCTCCCTCCACCCAAAACGCAGTGTTTGCCCGATCAGGCCTGATCGGTCGCCACACGTGCGTTCACCCACGCCCGCCCCGCCGCAGTGACAAATTATTTTTTTTTATTTGATCACTGCACAATCACTTTACAAGCTCTGCGGCGATAAAAAAATCAGTTTTGATATTTTTTATCAATCGCAGCGGCCTCCGGTACTTCGCTAGCCTCCCATTTGTACAGTAGGTGAACCCGATTTTGTGTCAATCTCGCTCTCTTTCTCGGCGAGATTGAGCACCTACGAGCCCCATCGCGGGAGCCAGCGCCGAGCTGGCTTGCCGCGATGGAGACAGAGCCGTCATAGAAGCGACGGGAGATCCGACTTGGATTCCCGCCAATTCTACACGTGTGCGGCGTTTGTTATGAATCCTGAGGGGGAAGTCCCCGCCGGATTTTAAATAAACGGCGTAGGGGTCCCTCCCGCCCGCATACCCCGACAACCAACGGCCAGGGTTGTCGGGAAGGGGCCCTGTCCTCATCAACATGGGGACAGGGTGCTCTGAGGTGGGGGGGCCGCAGTGCGCCCCCTGCCCCAGAGCACCCAACCCCCCCATGTTGAGGGCATGCAGCCTGGTACGGCTCAGGAGGGGGGGGGGGGCGCTCGCTCGTCCCCACTCCCTTCCTGGCTGGCCGGGTAGCGTGCTTTGGATACGGGTCTGGTATGGATTGTAGGGGGACCCCTACGCCGTTTTTTTCGGCATAGGGGGGGCTCTCCTTACAACCCATAACAGACCTAAGGGCCCGGTATGCTCCTGAGGGGGGGACCCATGCCGGATTTTTATTTAAAATCCGGCGGGGACTTCCCCCTCAGGATTCATAACAAACGCCGCACACGTGTAGAATTGGCGGGAATCCAAGTCGGATCTCCCGTCGCTTCTATGACGCGCTTGCTGGGATGTGCTGTCACTATTCCAGTGAGTGCGAGATCTCGGCACCATGTCGCCGAGTATCAGCGCGACGCTGTCGTGCTAAAAGCACAATATCACAAACACCTACTGTAAGACAGGCTTGCTTTTTTTCTTGGGTAGTCTCAGGGAATACCCCTAAATTTAGTAGTCCAAATGTCAAACAGGGGGTATTCTTCTGAAGAGGCCTACAGGATTCTGACCCAGTCGGATGAGGAATGGGAACTCTCATCTGACGAATCTAGTGGGTCAGAATATGAACCTGTAGAAAGCAGTGGCAGTCTGACCTAAAGTTCGGACGAGGAGGTTGAGGTCCCTGATATCACCAGGCATACCCGGCCCCGTGTCGCTAGACCACAGGTTGCGCAGGATCCGCTTCAAGGGCAGCAGAGTGGGGCTGGCACTGTCGGATTACGTGGTGAGGCATACACCAGCAGCGCAGCCCATCCTGGACCTAGTACCAGCACTGCCGTACAACATGGTGAAGTGGCAAGCACCAGAAGGGCAGTTGAAGCTGGTACGGTGGCACGTGCAATAGTTACCCCGTCGCAGCCACCGCACAGACAGGCCCGTAGAGCCCCTAGAGTCCCTGAGGTGCTGGCAAACCCTGATTGGCAGTCCCCAACTTCAGCCGCACCTGTAGTTCCCCTTTTCACCGCCCAGTCTGGAGTTCGGGTTGAGACAGCTCAAATCGGTTCGGCCCTGGGATTTTTTGAGCTGTTCTTGACTGCGGAGCTCTTGGACTTAGTCGTGGCAGAAACAAATCGGTATGCCACTCAATTTATAGCCGCCAACCCGGGAAGCTTTGATGCCCAGCCTTTCCGGTGGAAACCAGTCCAAGTTTCTGAAATTAAAATTTTTCTGGGCCTTCTCCTCAACATTGGTCTAACCAAAAAGCATGAATTGCGGTCATATTTGTCCACGAACCCAATTCATCACATGCCCATGTTCTCTGCTGCTATGTCCAGGACACAATTTGAGACCATCCTGCGTTTCCTGCACTTTAGCGACAACACCACCTCCCGTCCCAGAGGCCACCCAGCTTTTGACCGGCTCCACAAAATTCGGCCCCTCATAGACAACTTTAACAACAAATTTGCAGATTTGTATACCCCTGAGCAAAACATCTGCGTAGACGAGTCCCTTATACATTTTCTCGGGCGCCATGGCTTAAAACAATACATCCCAAGCAAGCGCGCCCGGTATGGGGTCAAATTGTATAAGCTCTGTGAAAGGGCCACAGGCTATACCCACTAATTTCGGATCTATGAGGGTAAAGATCAGACCCTGGAGCTGGTCTGTTGCCCTGACTACATGGGGAGCAGTGGGAAGACAGTCTGGGACTTGGTGTCACCCTTATTTGGCAAGGGGTACCATCTTTATGTGGACAATTTTTACACAAGTGTGCCCCTCTTCAGGCATTTGTTCCTAGAACAGATTGGCTGCTGTGGCACCGTGCGACCTAGTCGCCGGGGCTTCCCCCAAAGGCTCATTACCACCCATCTTGCAAGGGGGGAGAGGGCTGCCTTGTGTAACGAAGAACTGCTCGCGGTGAAATGGAGAGACAAGCGTGACGTTTACATGCTCTCCTCCATTCACGCAGACACGACAATACAAATAGAACGGGCAACCAGTGTCATTTAAAAGCCCCTCTCAGTCCACGACTATAACCTTCACATTGGAGGGGTGGACTTCAATGACCAGATGTTGGCTCCTTATTTAGTTTCCCGACGCACCAGACGCTGGTATAAGAAGGTGTCTGCATTTTTGTTTTAATTGGCTGCATATAATAGTTTTGTTCTCTACAGTAAGGCTGGGAGAACAGGATCCTTCCTCAAATTTCAGGAAGAGATCATCGAGAACCTCCTGTATCCAGGAGGTTCCGTGGCTCCATCCACCAGTGTAGTGAGCCGTCTACACGAGTGACATTTCCCCAATGTCGTTGCTGGTACCTCAACCAAACCGTCACCCCGAAAAAGATGTCGTGTCTGTAGCAGGAGTGGAATAAGGCGTGACACCCGCTTTTTCTGTCATGACCACCCTGCCCTATGTTTAGGGGAGTGTTTCCAGAAGTACCACACACAGGTACACTTAGCATAGGGATTGCATCTCACAGGACAGGCACACAGGGCTATTAGGGCCCATTCACACAGAGCTGCTGCAAACCTCTCCTTTCACCTGGGACAAAGTGCATAATGTACTTCGCCACATCTTTGGGCGATTTGCGCTTTGCACATTGTCCCATGGGGAAGGAGAGGTTTGTCCTATAAAGGTAAAAAATAAATAAAAATCACTGGTAACATAGTAACATAGTAACATAGTACATAAGGCCGAAAAAAGACATTTGTCCATCCAGTTCGGCCTGTTATCCTGCAAGTTGATCCAGAGGAAGGCAAAAAAAACCTGTGAGGTAGAAGCCAATTTTCCCCACTTTAGGGGAATAAAAAATTCCTTCCCGACTCCAATCATGCAATCAGAATAACTCCCTGGATCAACGACCCCTCTCTAGCAGCTATAGCCTGTAATATTATTAAGCTCCAGAAATACGTCCAGGCCCCTCTTGAATTCCTTTATTGTACTCACCATCACCACCTCCTCAGGCAGAGAGTTCCATAGTCTCACTGCTCTTACCGTAAAGAATCCTCTTCTATGTTTGTGTACAAACCTTCTTTCCTCCAGACGCAGAGGATGTCCCCTCGTCACAGTCACAGTCCTGGGGATAAATAGCTGATGGGATAGATCTCTGTACTGACCCCTGATATATTTATACATATTAATTAGATTTCCCCTCAGTCGTCTTTTTTCTAAAGTGAATAACCCTAATTTTGATAATCTTTCAGGGTACTGTAGTTGCCCCATTCCAGTTATTACTTTAGTTGCCCTCCTCTGAACCCTCTCCAGCTCTGCTATGTCTGCCTTGTTTACAGGAGCCCAGAACTGTACACAGTACTCCATGTGTGGTCTGACTAGCGATTTGTAAAGTGGTAGGACTATGTTCATATCACGGGAATCTATGCCCCTTCTGATGCAACCCATTATCTTGTTGGCCTTGGCAGCAGCTGCCTGACACTGGTTTTTGCTGCTTAGTTTGCTGTTTATTAAAATTCCTAGATCCTTTTCCATGTCAGTGTTACCGAGTGTTTTACCATTTAGTATGTACGGGTGACTTGCATTTTTCCTTCCCATGTGCATAACTTTACATTTATCAGTGTTAAACCTCATCTGCCACTTATCTGCCCAAGCCTCCAGTCTATCCAGATCCCTCTGTAGTAGTATACTGTCCTCATCAGTGTAAATTACTTTACACAGTTTAGTGTCATCTGCGAAAATTGATACTTTACTATGCAAGCCTTCTACAAGATCATTAATAAATATATTGAAGAGAATAGGGCCCAATACTGACCCCTGAGGTACTCCACTAGTGACAGTGACCCAATCTGAGTGGTAAGCAAAAAAGTTAACATTCTGTTCAAAAAGTTAAATAAAGTTTATATGTTCCGTTCTAATTTTATTATAAAGTTAATAAATTTATTGCGTTGCGGTCTGGTTTCTTTTTTTTTTTTTTTACCTTCCAGGTGGACCAACCGATCGACTAGCTGCAGCACTGATGTGCATTCTGACAGAAGCATTGCGCTGCTGTCAAATTACACAAAAGTCGGTGTATGCGGCGCTGCAAGACGATATTTCTCCTCTGCACTAAAAGATACGTTTGCCGAGACATATGAGCTGAGGGGGAGGCGGTGTTCATATACTTTGGCAAACACTTTGTATATAAATAAGAAATCCCGGCAATGATTTATTAATTCACATCGATTGATGTGAATGGAGAAATCTGGTTTGCCAGGGCATACGGGCTAAGTGGGTTTGGATGTTGGGCAGAGCTCCTATGTCCTGGCAGACACCTTTCCCCTCCTTTTTTTCATCCACACTGATCGATGCGAATGAAGAAATCTGTGCCATTCATTTTTTCTTTCAGCCCAGAGGCTGAACGGAAAAAAAAAATCTCATTACCTGTATGCTCAATATAAGGAGAATAGCAGAAACTCCTAATGCTGGCCATACATGTAATGATTGCGGAGACCCTCAAATGCCAGGGCAGTACGAACACCCCACAAATGACCCCATTTTGGAAAGAAGACACCCCAAGGTATTCGCTGAGGGGCATATTGAGTCCATGAAAGATTGAAATTTTTGTCCCAAGTTAGCGGAAAGGGAGACTTTGTGAGAAAAAAAAAATCAATTTCCGCTAACTTGTGGCAAATTATTTTTTTTATATGAACTCGCCATACCCCTCATTGAATACCTTGGGGTGTCTTCTTACCAAAATGGGGTCACATGTGGGGTATTTATACTGCCCTGGCATTTTAGGGGCCCTAAAGCGTGAGAAGAAGTCTGGGATCCAAATGTCTAAAAATGCCCTCCTAAAAGGAATTTGGGCCCCTTTGTGCATCTAGGCTGCAAAAAAGTGTCACACATGTGGTATCGCCGTACTCAGGAGAAGTTGGGGAATGTGTTTTGGGTATCATTTTACATATACCCATGCTGGGTGAGATAAATATCTTGGTCAAATGCCAACTTTGTATAAAAAAATGGGAAAAGTTGTCTTTTGCCAAGATATTTCTCTCACCCAGCATGGGTATATGTAAAAAGACACCCCAAAACACATTGCCTTACTTCTTCTGAGTACGGCGATACCAGATGTGTGACACTTTTTTGCAGCCTAGGTGGGAAAATGGGCCCACATTCCAAAGAGCACCTTTCAGATTTCATAGGGCATTTTTTACACATCTTGATTTCAAACTACTTCTCACGCATTAGGGCCCCTAAAATGCCAGGGTAGTATAACTACCCCACAAGTGACCCCATTTTGGAAAGAAGACACCCCAAGGTATTCCGTGAGGGGCATGACGAGTTCCTAGAATCTTTTATTTTTTGTCACAAGTTAGCGGAAAATGATGATTTTTTTTTTTTTTTACTTTTCTTGCAAAGTCTCTTATTCCACTAACTTGTGACAAAAAATAAAAACTTCCATGAACTCACTATGCCCATCACAAAATACTTTGGGGTGTCTTCTTTCCAAAATTGGGTCACTTATGGGGTAGTTATAGTTCCCTGGCATTTTAGGGGCCCTAATGTGTGGGAAGTAGTTTGAAATCAAAATGTGTAAAAAATGCCCTGTGAAATCCTAAAGGTGCTCTTTGGAATGTGGGCCCCTTTGCCCACCTAGGCTGCAAAGAAGTGTCACACATCTGGTATCGCCGTACTCAGGAGAAGTTGGGCAATGTGTTTTGGGGTCTCATTTTACATATACCCATGCTGGGTGAGATAAATATCTCGGTCAAATGCCAACTTTGTATAAAAAAATGGGAAAAGTTGTCTTTTGCCGAGATATTTTTCTCTCCCAGCATGGGTATATGTAAAAAGACACCCCAAAACACATTGCCCTACTTCTTCTGAGTACGGTGATACCAGATGTGTGACACTTTTTTGCAGCCTAGGTTGGCAAATGGGCCCACATTCCAAAGAGTACCTTTCGGATTTCACAGGGCATTTTTTACACATTTTGATTTCAAACTACTTCTTACACATTAGGGCCCCTAAAATGCCAGGGCAGTTTAACTACCCCACAAGTGACTCCATTTTGGAAAGAAGACACCCCAAGGTATTTTTTGTCACAAGTTAGTGGAATATGAGACTTTGTATAAAAAAAAAAAAAGTCATAATTTTCCGCTAACTTGTGACAAAAAATAAAAAGTTCTATGAACTCACTATGCCCATCAGTGAATACCTTAGGGTGTCTACTTTCCGAAATGGGGTCATTTGTGGGGTTATTCTACTGTCTGGGCATTGTAGAACCTCAGGAAACATGACAGGTGCTCAGAAAGTCAGAGCTGCTTCAAAAAGCGAAAATTCACATTTTTGTACCATAGTTTGTAAACGCTATAACTTTTACCCAAACCATTTTTTTTTTACCCAAACTTTTTTTTTTTATCAAAGAAATGTAAAACAATAAATATAGAGAAAAATTTATATATGGATGTAGTTTTTTTAAAAAAAAATTACAACTGAAAGTGAAAAATTTCTTTTTTAGCAAACATTTAGTAAAATTTTGATTAATAACAAAAAAAGTTAAAATGTCAGCAGCAATGAAATACCACCAAATGAAAGCTCTATTAGTGAGAAGAAAAGGAGGTAAAATTCATTTGGGTGGTAAGTTGTATGACCGAGCAATAAACGGTGAAAGTAGTGTAGTGCAGAAGTGTAAAAAGTGGCCTGGTCATTAAGGGTGTTTAAGCTAGGGGAGCTGAGGTGGTTAAGATCTCCTCAAGGTTTTGTCTAAAACATTAGTTAAAGTTTATCTCAAGTAAATGAATAAGAGAATATGCAGAAGAGAGAGATAAGTGCCTCGACTTTTGTATGGAGTACTAGTGCCATCTAGTGTTAGGGTAACATTAAGGTTTAGGGTGTATTATCCCTAGGGGAGGTGCTATTAGTTATAAAATGAGGTCACTAGTTAATGATAAAACTTGACCAAGCCCTTTCTAAGATAGGATAAAAAGATGGTATGGGCTGACAGAGGGAAACCATCAAAAGGGAGAAGACCATCATCAGAGAACCTTTAGATCAGATCAGGAAGCAAACCATCATCAGATCATCTTGAAGAAACATCTTAATCCATCAGATCCAGACCTGACCACCTTTTCAGTCATTGGAGGCAGCCATCTTAAAACCTTAGAAATTGATTTCTGCTAGCTGACATTTTTGGTATAGTATATTCTTACCTATCTTTTATAGGATAATTAATTAGTATAATATATCTATATACATTCAATTAACCATACTTTGTATATAGTTTCTGTTTTGGAATAAGATTGGGGTATACCTGCAGCATCATCCTAAAACTTAATCCAATCCAGGGAGATTGAGAATATACTGGTGAAAACACGGTATCATCTCCAAGGAACTGAATTCAGTTCTAGACCGTTATGGTTGAATATGTATATATATCTGTATAGGTAAAAGACAAACCAGATTTGGGTTTAATCAGACATTTGTCGGCTGAGAGAAATCAGGTATCAAATTGATTTAAAATATAATTGAGGGGTATTATTATAATAAGGCATAATTGTGTATATATATAAATACTCTCGATTATTTTGACTTTCTTACTATTTTGCATATCATTGATTGAATTTCAATTGTCACCAATTTTAACATATATTATTTTGCACAAAAAATTGTATTAATAAATTATATATATATATATTTTGTCTATAACAGGGTTTTGTCTTCAATTCAACGCAGATCACGAGCTTGTTTTAGCTTGGTATTTATGATATTAGATTAGAATCTCCTTCATTACAGATTCAAATTTATTCTCATAAATAATATAGACTGTCAATCTGAGACAGCATAAATATTCCGACAGCCTCATATCTATTGGTTGTTGGTATATTGTATTGATTGTGTGAACAATAGTTGTTTTTGCTTGTCTCATCTATTTCTATATCTTTATTTGAAGTAATTTTTACACTATTCGCTGGATGATTTAATGTATGTTCTTTTTGTACATGTTGTCTTAATTTTTTAGATTTTTTATTTATTATCTCCTGTTCTAGAGTGTCTATTCCTTTACAGATCCTCTCTTGCCATTTGGTATATGTTTCACCCTGTGGTAATTTATCAATTGATCTGTTTTTCCGTTTCCTCTAAAATTGATGTCCTTCTATTTATTATCATCTGTGTCAATATCCGTGATTGTGATTTTAAAAAAGTGTCCCATTCCGTGTAAAACTCTTGACTATATAGGTCTTGTGCAAAATCTTTTGTGATTAATAGACCTTTGGGTATTATTCCAATGTCTAAATATTTGTTAAGTGACTTAATTTCCCATTTTTATTTTAATTGTTTAGACAGTAATTTCTCCAATTCCCTAAACATATCTGCAGCTGATCTTGATGGGTTAATATGACGATTGTCTATTTCCACTTCATCAAAGACATATAGGTCAATCTTCTCATATTTATGTAGTGTCCCACTACATAAGAGTGGGCACTACACAAGGGTCAATTGGGTCACGTTGTTCTCCACCTCCTGTGGAACATGGTTATTGTATTTTATATGCCATTTTAATGTATGATTGTCATTTTATTAATGTATCTCCTGAGTACCAGCCCTATTAGGGGTGTAATTTCTCCTCCTAGACTGTAGAGGGAGCTAGGGAACATAGTATAAATAGCCAGGTCCAGACCAGAGAGATAGGTCAGTGTGTACAGAAGTCAAGAGTCACCTTAGCCAGAGAGTAGCTGAGGTGCAGCTTCTGACATGCAGCTAGATAGCCCAGGCTTCTAGCTTGCCACCAGGAGAAGAGCTTGCCTCCTGAGAAACGCAGTTCCCACAAGAGTACAGAGCAGAGCCATCATTACAGCTAAACAGAGAGCTGAAGGGCAGAAGGATATATATATGCAAAGCAAGGAGTCATATACCTGAGGAAGTTTCCCTAACCAAGGTTAAAGCCAGCAATAGGGCAATAGCCTTGGGATAAAGACAGACAGGATTCTGAGGAAAAGTGCAGTCTGATCTGTAAGTGTTTAACCCTCTGAATATCTTGCAAGAACAATGTACCTGCCAATTGATGTCAAACCTGCATGTTACTGCCTCTTACATGTGGAACTGAACAACGAACTGTAAATAGTTAACTGTTTCAGTAAAAGGAAGTTTTGGTTCACTGCAATTTGTGTTCCTCCATTATTACTGCAACAAATTGGTGTGCCACCGATGAACTTTAAGGGATATTGCCACAGGCACATTAAACCTACAACACCTAGGGCACCTCACCTACCACCTGGCCTGGTCCCTATATGCAGAGAGTGCCCCAGAGGACTTCTGTGCCAGCCTCTCCATCACTGCTGTACGCCTGCCCAGGGTCTTTTATAAACTGTGAGTAACCAAGAGCAACCCTCGTTTTGCCTATTAACCATGACCTCACCATCGCAATACCCTGCAAGGCTGTGTACTGCATATTTTGGCATCACGAACAGGATGTGATCATTCCTACGCCATTGTGGAATTAAAACTGTGTGCCGTTATTGCCCATAAAGTGATAAAGCCCTATATGTTTATTTGAAAAATTGCTGGGCCAAGAACTGTGAAAATCGCGGTGTGAAAACTATATATTGTGGACTGTTTGCCGCTTCTTAAGTCACTGCTTGCTGTCAGTGAATGGACAGCGTTATACCTAAAGATGGCCACCTAAGCTGACTGAAATAATTGCTGCGCCATCCCTGTATTGTATTGGCGGGAAGAATTTGGCCCCGTCTGCTGAAAAAGCGGGAAAGACTGGATGTCCGCGCCACCGCCTTATCAGCTTATTTGCATGTCTGCCAGTATGGACTCCGCCTCCCCATGTTGGAGTACCTGGGGGGCGGCCTCCCGGAGCAGTGGGAGGTCTTGTGTGCTGTACTGGATGCCGCCCTGTTGCTCTCCACAGAAGGATTGAGCATGCTGAAGAGTGAGGATTGCTCTGATTTGATGGTTTCACCTGTTGTCCCGATTATGGAATCTACCATGTTGGAGAAGGAAGAAGCACCACCGGCCTATACTCCGGGACCGGAGAGGCCACCCTGCCTGCCACAGGGATCGCAGCCCGAGCCGTACTTTGGCTCAGGGAAAGACTTTGCCCGACCCAGTGTGCAATGGTCTGCGCTGATGGCCGAGATACGAGATGCGGCCATACAAAAGACTACACGCAAGAAAATCTACTTCGAAGAACTTGCCAAAACAGTCTATGAGCACCACGCCAATACTCAACCCCGCCTGGAAAGGAGGATGGGGTAGTGGTGGAATTTGACAAGAGTCGGGGGTTCGGCTTTATCAAGGACTATTCCACCGGTCGAGACCTGTTTGTAAACCGGAGGTCTGTCAAGCGCAGCTACCTGCCGGAGCATATGCACAACCTCCGCGAAGGAGAAGAGGTGGAGTTTACCCCCGCTGAGGGCCTGAGAGGTCCATACGCCACGGCTGTAGCCCGTCTCAAGCAGGGACCTGAAAATTGGGAGGAGCCCGAAGAGCCCATCAGCCCGGAACGTGAGCCCGAGCGCCCGGAGTCCTTACCCCTCACCTGAGTTGCCCCGCCGGTAAAAGACTCAGGTGGATATGGAGAATCTGGAGAAGTTCCATGCAGCCCTTGATACCCTACGGAGAGGGAAAAGTTCCGACCCCGCACCGGAGCCTGCTGCAAGAGCGCTGGAGACCTTCAGCGAAGCAGCGCCTGAGAGACTGGAGGATCAAATCGCAAGGTTAGAGATCCAACTTCATGGCCTGCGCCAACTGGTTGCGTCCAGAGCGGCACCAATACCGTCGGACGTTTGTGGTCCTCCAGAGAACTCCAATGTCCCTGAGCCTGTAGTCAGAGTTCCAGTCCCTGCCAGCTCGGCGACCTCTATAGCTGTGCCCGCCGCTGCGGTACCAGAGAAACTCTGCTATTCCAGGAGTCGGGTCTGTCGCCTGAGGCCAGCGACACCCAAACCCATGGAGTCTCCTGAAGCGTTAACCCCTCCTGCAGTGTTAACCCCTCCTGCAGTGTTAACCCCCAAGGCCCATGGGGCCTATACCAGTGACAGGGCCATTTATGCTACAATTGCCTGCCAATACCATTTTGTGGGCCCAGCCATACATGGATCCCCGTTTTAGGCCAAGACCCGGAGCAGAGCCAGGATGTACCACAACTGATGACCAGTGTGGACTTGACACATACCTGTGAGTAGGCCTGCTTGGCCATGTTTTGTTTTAATGATGGACCCTTACAGTCAACTTAACTGTTTCAGGACAGGGGTCCTTTGTTTTGGCCCAAAGAGCTGCTGCCAGTTACCCACGGCCCAGTGGTAGTTGAAAAAAACCCCACTGAGTATAACAAGTGCTTTACTGCCATCCTTCTACCAGGACATCCTGCCAGCTTTATAGTGCCAAACCAAGTTGTGCCTGTTATTTTTGCACTTTAAACTTTTAACCCCCTTTTTGAGTAGGGGATATTACAGCACTTTTTATATACCAGGACTTGCCAGGGAAAAATGTCCCTGGGATATGGACTTTTTGTGCTGTGACTTTTATGTGCAATATTAAAACTTAAAGAAATGTGCCCAGAGATGACCACGGTGCTTGTTGGGTCTCTGAGATGCTGTTTTATGGGACTATTGCATTTTATTATTATGGACTATCCTGGTTATTCCTGATACACTGTACCAGGTCAGCGCCCCTGTTCCCTATACTATCCTGAGTGAAGAGAACGACGCCCTTTTTCACCGCACTTGTTCCTTTGCCAGCAGAGCTGCCTGATAGTTATATTGCAAAAGTAGATGTGTGTGCCTGCTTTGCATTTTTTTTCTTTTGTCTTTCAGGTTGCAGTGTCCAGCTGGGCAGGCCCCTTGTGTTGTGCCCAGAACTGGCAACGTCAAAGCAACGGTGTATGTAGTGTCCCACTACGTAAGAGTGGGCACTACACAAGGGTCAATTGGGTCACGTTGTTCTCCACCTCCTGTGGAACATGGTTTTTGTATTTTATATGCCATTTTAATGTATGATTGTCATTTTATTAATGTATCTCCTGAGTATCAGGCCTATTAGGGGTGTAATTTCTCCTCCTAGACTGTAGAGGGAACTAGGGAACCCCCTAGTATAAATAGCCAGGTCCAGACCAGAGAGATAGGTCAGTGTGTACAGAAGTCAAGAGTCACCTTAGCCAGAGAGTAGCTGAGGTGCAGCTTCTGACATGCAGCTAGATAGCCCAGGCTTCTAGCTTGCCACCAGGAGAAGAGCTTGCCTCCTGAGAAACGCAGTTCCCACAAGAGTACAGAGCAGAGCCATCATTACAGCTAAACAGAGAGCTGAAGGGCAGAAGGATATATATATGCAAAGCAAGGAGTCATATACCTGAAGTTCCCCTAAAGACAGACAGGATTCTGAGGAAAAGTGCAGCCTGATCTGTAATTGTTTAACTCTCTGAGTATCTTGCAAGAACATTGTACCTGCCAATTGATGTCAAGCCTGCATGTTACTGCCTCTTACATGTGGAACTGAACAACGAACTGTAAATAGTTAACTGATTCAGTAAAAGGAAGTTTTGGTTAACTGCAATTTGTGTTCCTCCATTATTACTGCAACAAATCGGTGTGCCACCGTTACCGACACTGGCGTCACAAACTTTAAGGGATATTGCCACAGGCACATTAAACCTACAACACCTAGGGCACCTCACCTACCACCTGGCCTGGTCCCTATATATAGAGAGTGCCCCAGAGGACTTCTGTGCCAGCCTCTCCATCACTGCTGTACGCCTGCCCAGGGTCTTTTAAAAACTGTGAGTAACCAAGAGCAACCCTCGTTTTGCCTATTAACCGTGACCTCACCATCGCAATACCCTGCAGGACTGCGTACTGCATTTAGTTTCCATAAAGCTCCAGATATCCATTGTTGATATGTTGGGAGCTCATCTTGTGGGAGTAAAATTGAAAATAATGATATATATATATATATATATAGATTGGGTTGCTCAACCAACAAATAACCAAAGAATTAGGTGCACTCTCCTATGGCGACATAATTGCAAGAAAAAGTGATAAAGAGGGAGGGCACTCTCTTATCTGGTGCTTTATATGGAAAAATCTTGATTATCTAAAAAGTTTTTTATTCAGCTAAAGAGCATTTACATACTGCAACAGTTGATCCCATAGTGTACAAAATCATTTAAAACCGTATGTAAAAAAAACATATTTGTGAAAAATAAAAATTTGTGAAAAATAAAATATTAAAGCCAACATCTGTCTAAATCCTTATTTTTAGGCTCAAAATCGGCCTGCTATATTGCACACTATGGGATCAATTGATGCTGTATGCAAATGCTCTTTTTCGGAATAAAATACTTTTTAGATAAACAAGATTTTTCCATATAAAGTACCAGATAAGAGAGTTCGCTCCCTCTCCATCACTTTGTTTTACATTTTATTATAAGGTCAAGTGTAAATTCACAATTTTCCTAACTGAAAAGTCAAGGATTTAGTAGACCGTCACATAAATTATGGAACGGTTATAGTTACACAGTATCCAAAAATAAGAGTGAATCTGGATCGCACATCCTCATACTATGCTTTGATCTAACAACAGCTTCTTAGCATAATTAACCCCTTACGGACACATGGCGTACCGGTACGGCATGTTTCCCGAGTCCTTAACCCCTTAGGGACGCATGACGTACCGGTACGGCATGTTTCCCGAGTCCTTAAGGACCCATGAAGTACCGGTACGTCATGTGTTGTTCCGATCACTGCCGCCCGGCCGGCTGTGATCGGAACACGGTGCCTGCTCAAATCATTGATAAAAAATAAAAAATAAAAAACTATGATGAAATTAAAATTTTGCCCACCTTACTTCCCAAAAAAAGGTAATAAAAGTGATCAAAAAAGTCGCATGTATGCCAAAATTGTAACAATCAAACCGTCATCTCATCCCTCAAAAAATGAGACCCTACTTAAGATAATCGCCCAAAAACTGAAAAAACTATGGCTCTTAGACTATGGAAACACTAAAACATCATTTTTTTTGTTTCAAAAATGAAATCATTGTGTAGAACTTACATAAATAAAAAAAAAATAATACATATTAGGTATCACCGCATCCGTATCGACCGACTCTATAAAAATATCACATGATCTAACCCCTCAGGTGACCACCGTAAAAAAATTAAAATAAAAACTGTGTAAAAAAAGCAATTTTTTTGTCATCTTACGTCACAAAAAGTGTAATAGCAAGCGATGAAAAAGTCATATGCACCCCAAAATAGTGCAAATCAAACCATCATCTCATTCCACAAAAAATGAGACCCTACTTGAGATAATTGCCCAAAAACTGAAAAAACTATGGCTCTTAGACTATGGAGACACTAAAACTTCCAGCAAAATCTGCCTTCCAAAAACCGTATGGCATTCCTTTCCTTCTGCGCCCTACCGTGTGCCCGTACAGCTGTTTGCGACCACATATGGGGTGTTTCTGTAAACGAAAGAATCAGGCCATAAATATTGAGTTTTGTTTTGCTGTTAACCCTTGCTTTGTAACCGGAAAAAAATTATTAAAATGGAAAATCTGCCAAAAAAGTGAAATTTTGAAATTGTATCTCTATTTTCCATTAATTCTTGTGGAACACCTAAAGGGTTAACGATGTTTGTAAAATCATTTTTGAATACCTTGAGGGGTGTAGTTTCTTAGATGGGGTCACTTTTATGGAGTTTCTACTCTAGGGGTGCATCAGGGGGCTTCAAATGGGACATGGTGTAAAAATAAACAGTCTAGCCAAACCTGCCTTCCAAAAACCGTATGGCATTCCTTTCCTTCTGCACCCTGCCGTGTGCCCGTAGAGCGGTTTACCACCACATATGGGGTGTTTCTGTAAACTACAGAATCAGGGCCATAAATATTGAGTTTGGTTTGGCTGTTAACCCTTGCTTTGTAACTGAAAAAAAATATATAAAAATTGAAAATCTGCCAAGAAAGTGCAATTTTGAAATTGTATCTCTATTTTCCATTAATTCTTGTGGAACACCTAAAGGGTTAACAAAGTTTGTAAAATCAGTTTTGTATACCTTGAGGGGTGTAGTTTCTAGAATGGGGTCATTTTTGGGTGGTTTCTATTATGTAAGCCTTGCAAAGTGACTTCAGACCTGAACTGGGTCTAAAAATTGGTTTTTGAAAATTTCGGAAAAATTTCAAGATTTGCTTCTAAACTTCTAAGCCTTGTAACATCCCCAAAAAAGATCCAAACATGAAGTAGACATATGGGGAATGTAAAGTAATAACTATTTTTGGAGGTATTACTATGTATTATAGAAGTAGAGAAATTGAAACTTGGAAATTTTCTATTTTTTGCAAATATTTTATAAATTTGGTATTTTTTTATAAATAAAAATGATTATTTTTTTACTTCATTTTACCAGTGTCATGAAGTACAATATGTGACGAAAAAACTCTCAGAATGGCCTGGATAAGTCAAAGCGTTTTAAAGTTATCAGCACTTAAATTGACACTGGTCAGATTTGCAGAAAATGGCCTGGTCCTTAAGGTGAAATAGGGCTGAGTCCTTAAGGGGTTAACATTGCTTCTCAATGCAATTGATAGTATACTGACCCCTATTTTGCATGCTATACATAAGGCGTTAGTATACATTTTGATCAAAAAGCATAGGCCCACTCACCACGACAAGGTTTCCTCCTTGAGTAGGAACCTGCTCTAAATTTCAAGCAACACTTGTTTTTGGATATTTTATAGTAAAACATCAAGCATGTTTTCTGTATAAAAGGCAGAGTAGTAGTGCAGAGATGTAGTTCAGAACAGCAAGAATGAGGTTCTGCGGCAGCTGTTTTATTAAAGGGGTTCTGCCACTTTGTCTTACTGATGATCTATCCTCTGGATGCATCCTCAGCAGGATCGCCCAGGATCAGACACCTGGGACCCCCGCCGATCAGTTGTTTGAGGCCAGTGATATTAGTCGTGACGTCACTGGGCCTTCAGGAAGCAACAAGATGGCTGTGGCGCTACTGCCAGTGGGGCTAGCTTCTCAAATAGCTGAACATCGGTGTCCCCAGGTGTTGGACCCCTGCTGATTAGATGCTGATGAGCTATCCAGAGAATAGCCCATCAATGAGAAAAAGTTGCAGAACCACTTTAAGCACTGTGCTCCAGCCACTCATTTCCTGAAAGCATTCCCTAATCAAAGTCCCTCAATTATATATTTCTATACTTTCCCTACACTGTCCCTGTTACACTAGAGATGCTTTCTTTTGAATCTGTATACTGCATATACCCCTCCACCTTTATTAACAGCTCAACACAGTATGATGTTGTATTCATTGTGTAAAGGCATCTCCCTGCCTGCTGTCCCACTGATCCAGATGCAGATCCAGGCTGCCTGTCACCCTGTGAGCGAATCAAGGCAAGTCCCCTCCCAGGGTCATGTGAGCATCTTTCTACTTCCTCCCTCATATTTTTGCCAGCCAACACATGCACTAAAATGGCACTGCTCACCGCTTTCCTGGATTTTTTCTGAAGCAAATCTAAAAAGCTTTGGGCTTGTTTGGGAATTTTTATGAAATTCTTAACCTGTTAACCCCATCCTTAAGCAGAATAAATTTAAACTATTAACACTTCTATTTTTGAAAGCATTCTTACTTTACAGCTTTTTTTTTCCACACCTGCTTAAAACTTGCTGCTGCGCTTATTTACTGTACATTGCACAATAATAAAGCCTTTAGTCACATTATATTGCTAGCTCCCCATAATTATGACACCATAAAATGTCTTGATATCTAAAAGTTAATCACTGAGCACCATACATGGTTGTGAACAAGACAATGAAGGCGGTCTTCTTTATTCAATCACATTAAGAGTTTCCTCCTTATCCTTTGGACATTCAAGATCCTTGGATAACAGCAATCATTATTTAGTGCTTATGCAGTCACAAATGACAGTGTTTCCATTTAGAATAATATATAAGTGAAAGGAGTGTAGCACAATAGGAGTTATACAGTACCAAGGCCATGTTAACTAATATCCTTGCAGCACTTACACATAGAAATGTCTGTGTGGGATTCTATTTTGACAAGTCAGCAGCGTGGAGTCTGATTTTTTTGTGTGTATTCCACCAATTTAAAAGGTCCTGGATACAATGCCCAGAGGAAAGAATGTATATATGTGAGTACTCTACTGACATATTCAACTGCCCATTTTCTGGGACTTGGGTGATCTATTGAACACTACAAAACAGCTAAAGAGAAATTCCACAATACCATTGTAAAAGAAATAAAACACAGCATTGTAAATGCCACATAAAGATGACACATTATTCTAGTAAAAGCTAGAGTACATTTTTTTTTATTGAATAGCATAAATTTCACTATCCATTGGCAAGCGCATATTGTACATTTATTTCTACTTTTAAAAACATTATGTTTTTCTTAATGTAATAATAGTATATTATTTCAGGTAATATATTGTTATAGAACTCTGCTGACATATTCGTCTTTGCAAATACCACATACTAATAGAATAGATAGTAAGAAAGTAGCATATCTGTGCTCTGCCTTGAATTAAAAAGGTTTATTCAGGGCTAAAGCTAAGACTTTTCACAGAATGAACAGGGCTGTGTACTCTATCTTCCTAACTACTTAGTATTTATTAATGCTTTCTGTCTCATGCGCCAACTAGCAGTTAAGAGGATCACAAATCTAAAATACATTTTGTAAAATCTAATAGACAGCATTATTCTTTTTAAAATGACTAAATGGGTTCTTGAGTAGTTTTATTTTCCCAGACAACTCTTTTTCATGGTATGTACAGTACAGAGTATTGCAACAGCCCAATTCATTGGAGTGAGGATGAACTGCTACTAACTACTAAGGGTACTTTCACACTTTCGTTAGATGATTGCCGGAACTGCCTGCCAGATCTAAAGAATCTGTATGCAAACGGATAGCATTTGTTTCCAGATTCGGATGTGGATCCATCTGACAAATGCATTAAAAAGCTGGATCCGTCTCTCCGGTGTCATCCGGAAAAACGGAGACCTGATCCGTTTTCCGGAACACTTGGTACATTTAAATGGAAATTAATGCTGGATCCGGCATTCCAGCAAGTATTCCGGAATTTTGGCCAGAGAAAATACCGCAGCATGCTGCAGTATTTTCTCCGGCCAAATACCGTGAGAGGGACTGAACTGAAGACATCCTGATGAATACTGAATGGAATGCTTTTCATTCAGAATGCATTAGGATAAAACTGGTGATTTTTTTTTCCAGTATTGAGCCCCTGTGACGGAACTCAATACCGGAAAACTTTAACGCTAGTGCAAAACTACCCTAAGCAAGTCACTGTACAGGAATATCTCAGTTGCTGGAAAGAAAATATAATTCTTGATAATTCCTTTAAGTTTTATAAATGCTCAAGAAAAGGGGAGTGCACGCTAAAAATATAATCTACCATCAGAAAAAAATTATTGCTATAATAAAGCCACTAGAACATGATTGTCAACTTCCATCTTCCTACAGCTATCAGGGCATTCTGGGAGTTGTAGTTTTGCAAGAGCTGGAAGACAACGAGTTTGACATCCCTGCACTAGAAAATATAAAAATTATATTTAGACCTTTAGAAAAGCATAATATATATGTTAAATTACTAATAAATGTACTCACTTAAATAGGTTTTCTGGGACCATTCACCATATTTATCCCATACAGCGAATGGCCTAAAAAATAAATAAAAAATAGCTGATTCACCATTTTTTAATCGCTTCACTTACCCAAAAGAAAATTAATAAAATGTAATCAAAAAGTCACACACACTCCATGGTATAATAAAACATGATATTAATAAAAATGAAGATCGTTCCACAAAAAATGAGCCCATACAGCTTCATAAACCAAATTACAAAAAAAAGTTATGGCGGTAAGAATATGGCGATATATATATTTTTTTCAGTGTTAAAACACTAGAAGAACTATAAACGGTAAATGTGATATCTTTATAAATGTACTGACTGAGAGAATGAAGAGCAACATTTAGTTTTACTGCATAGGGAACACCGTAGAGACAAAACTGGTAAAACTGTGGCAGAATGGCTTTTTTTGTTTTAATTCCATCCCATTTGGAATTTTTTCCCACTTTCCACTACATTGTATGCCATAATAAATGGTGGCATTAGAAAATACAACTTGTCCTACAAAAAAATGTTAAAATAAAGAAACCTCCAGTATTGAAGGAGTTAAAGCTTTATTCTCTTACAATAGAATTAAACAGTTATTCTACCTGTGGATAAATGGATTGGATGATTTCTGGCCATGACTTTGGTCAAGTCACAAAAGGACTGGAAAAATTAAATGAGTGCTCATATTTGGTATTGGTTATCATATTTTCACTACTTTCAAAATCTCCAAAATCATTCACATTCTGTGTGCATAGATCATACCAGTCCGGGGTTCTGTTATCAACTTAAAGGGGCTGTCCCATGAAAAATATTCTACAGTTTTTAAACCAGCATCTAAATATGAGTACATTTGTACTTGCATATAATTAAAAATTTAGTATAGCCACTGAGTTATTTAATAAAATGTATCTGTATAGTGCCACCTACAGTTTTTTTTTTCCCTATTTCTTTGTCCGGCTCACTTAGATAGCCGCAGCCCGCACATGCTCAGTTTCATCCTTCTTCTGCCTCCCGAGTTGTAATAAGGAGAGAGCTCCAGCAGAATCGACACACCCTCTTAGCTCCAGCAGAAAAGACACTCCTCTTGAGCTGCCAGCTTGACATAAATCTAGCAAAGTAATGAATGGGGAGATCTCTGGATCCATGTGTTTGTCATGTACTATATGATGTCTGATTTTCATTTTTTACATTATTCATGGGATAAACTTTTTAATACATTTACAATACTTGCTAACTTTTAAGGTAAAGCCTTATGAATTTTCATAGCAGAATTTGGACTGCAGATTTTACTGTGCTTCTGAGGCAGAAATTCTGCTGTGGAGTTGTTGCAGATTTCACTGTAGATTTGCCATAAATGTTATACTATGTGTTGCAAATAGAGTTGAGCGAACACCTGGATGTTCGGGTGCGAGAAGTTCGGCCGAACTTCCCGGAAATGTTCGGGTTCGGGATCCGAACCCGATCCGAACTTCGTCCCGAACACGAACCCCATTGAAGTCAATGGGGACCCGAACTTTTGGGCACTAAAAAGGCTGTAAAACAGCCCAGGAAAGAGCTAGAGGGCTGCAAAAGGCAGCAACATGTAGGTAAATCCCCTGCAAACAAATGTGGATAGGGAAATGAATTAAAATAAAAATAAAAAAAATAAAAATGAACCAATATCAATTGGACAGAGGTCCCATAGCAGAGAATCTGGCTTCAAGTCAGCAGAGAATCAGTCTCTTCATGCCATAGCAAAGAATCTGGCTTCATGTCAGCAGAGAATCAGTCTCTTCATGCCATAGCAGAGAATCTGGCTTCATGTCAGCACAGAATCAGTCTTCATGTCATAGCAGAGAATCAGGCTTCACGTCACCCACCACTGGAACAGGCCACTGTCACACATTTAGGCCCCGGCACCCAGGCAGAGGAGAGAGGTCCCGTAACAGAGAATCTGGCCTGATGTCAGCACAGAATCTGTCTTCATGTCATAGCAGAGAATCAGGCTTCACGTCACCCACCACTGGAACAGGCCACTGTCACACATTTAGGCCCTGGCACCCAGACAGAGGAGAGAGGTCCTGTAACAGAGAATCTGGCCTTATGTCAGCACAGAATCTGTCTTCATGTCATAGCAGAGAATCAGGCTTCACGTCAACCACCACTGGAACAGGCCACTGTCACACATTTAGGCCCCGGCACCCAGACAGAGGAGAGGTTCATTCAACTTTGGGTTGCCCCGCAATATAATGGTAAAATGAAATTAAAAATAGTATTGAATGAGGAAGTGCCCTGGAGTAGAATAATATATTGTTAAGGGGAGGTAGTTAATATCTAATCTGCACAAGGGATGGACAGGTCCTGTGGGATCCATGCCTGGTTCATTTTTATGAAACGTCAGCTTGTCCACATTAGCTGTAGACAGGCGGCTGCGTTTGTCTGTAATGACGCCCCCTGCAGGCCAGCACCTCCAAGGCATAAAAGGCTAGCTCCGGCCACGTGGACAATTTGGAGACCCAGAAGTTGAATGGGGCCGAACCATCAGTCAGTACGTGATGGGGTGTGCACAGGTACTGTTCCACCATGTTAGTGAAATGTTGCCTCCTGCTAACACGTTCCGTATCAGGTGGTGGTGCAGTTAGCTGTGGCGTGGTGACAAAACTTTTCCACATCTCTGCCATGCTAACCCTGCCCTCAGAGGAGCTGGCCGTGACACAGCTGCGTTGGCGACCTCTTGCTCCTCCTCTGCCTTCGCCTTGGGCTTCCACTGGTTCCCCTGTGACATTTGGGAATGCTCTCAGTAGCGCGTCAACCAGCGTGCGCTTGTACTCGCGCATCTTCCTATCACGCTCCAGTGTAGGAAGTAAGGTGGGCACATTGTCTTTGTACCGGGGATCCAGCAGGGTGGCAACCCAGTATTCCGCACACGTTAAAATGTGGGCAACTCTGCTGTCGTTGCGCAGGCACTGCAGCATGTAGTCGCTCATGTGTGCCAGGCTGCCCAGAGGTAAGGACAAGCTGTCCTCTGTGGGAGGCGTATCGTCATCGTCCTGTGTTTCCCCCCAGCCACGCACCAGTGATGGGCCCGAGCTGCTTTGGGTGCCACCCCGCTGTGAACATGCTTCATCCTCATCCTCCTCCACCTCCTCCTCATCCTCGTCCTCCAGTAGTGGGCCCTGTCTGGCCACATTTGTACCTGGCCTCTGGTGTTGCAAAAAACCTCCCTCTGAGTCACTTTGAAGAGACTGGCCTGAAAGTGCTAAAAATGACCCCTCTTCCTCCTGGGCCACCTCCTCTTCCATCATCGCCCTAAGTGTTTTCTCAAGGAGACATAGAAGTGGTATTGTAACGCTGATAACGGCGTCATCGCCACTGGCCATGTTGGTGGAGTACTCGAAACAGCGCAACAGGGCACACAGGTCTCGCATGGAGGCCCAGTAATTGGTGGTGAAGTGTGTCTGATCCGCAGTGCGACTGACCCGTGCGTGCTGCAGCTGAAACTCCACTATGGCCTGCTGCTGCTCGCACAGTCTGTCCAGCATATGCAAGGTGGAGTTCCACCTGGTGGGTACGTCGCATATGAGGCGGTGAGCGGGAAGGCCGAAGTTACGCTGTAGCGCAGACAGGCGAGCAGCGGCAGGGTGTGAACGCCGGAAGCGCGAACAGACGGCCCGCACTTTATGCAGCAGCTCTGACATGTCGGGGTAGTTGCGAATGAACTTCTGCACCACTAAATTCAGCACATGCGCCAGGCAAGGGATGTGCGTCAAACCAGCTAGTCCCAGAGCTGCAACGAGATTTCGCCCATTATCGCACACCACCAGGCCGGGCTTGAGGCTCACCGGCAGCAACCACTCGTCGGTCTGTTGTTCTATACCCCGCCACAACTCCTGTGCGGTATGGGGCCTGTCCCCCAAACATATGAGTTTCAGAATGGCCTGCTGACGTTTACCCCGGGCTGTACTGAAGTTGGTGGTGAAGGTGTGTGGCTGACTGGATGAGCAGGTGGAAGAAGAGGAGGAGGAAGCTGAGTAGGAGGAGGAGGAGACAGGAGGCAAAGAATGTTGCCCTGCGATCCTTGGCGGCGTTTATGTTACTGTAAAAAATATATGTGTTTCTCTTTATCTCATCTACCTGGTCTACATCAACCCTAACTTGATTAATGTGTCTTTTTTGTGACATATGTTTACTGGTATTCAAATCAATGCTGTCTTACTTCTATCTGTAAAGCATTGTGCACTTAATCATAAGATCTATGACCTTTATAAAACAATAAAAATTGTTAACTCAAAAAAAAAAAAGCAGAATAAAGTAGAGACAGGTGAGTTGATTTCAGCGGTCTGTCAGTGGTTGCCAGGAACCAACTTCACAAACATTGCAGACTCTGAAAGAGAGTCAGGGCCACCTGAGAAGAGTCATGGTTATTCTTGAATTCCTGCTCTCTCTGCCTACCTGGTGATGACTGACAGTCTTCTACCTAGTTTTCTCCCTTTCTCTCTAGGAGAGAACTACCAATTATTAGTAGATAGGCGGGAAAGCAGGAGATTATGAATAACCATGACTCTTCTCAAGTAGATTTGACTCTTTACAAGGCCTGTGCTGTAATGATTATGATGCTAAATCGGCAACCACTTACTATTAGCTCATGATTGACACACCGCTGAAATCAGGATTTTAGTCACTGCTTTATGCTGTCCTCAGTGAGGTCAGCATAAAGTTGATTGGTTCCCTTTAACATTTCATCCACCTTGCTGGTAATGAAAAAAATGCTGCAGATTTGCAACACATGGATCCCCAGCACAAATCTGCAGTTTAAATGTCCCTTGTAGATGTACCCAGGGCTGGAATAGGACTAATCCCTATCAGCCCATGTGAGATTGTGGAACAGCTCTTCCTGTATAATGTTTGTGCCTAAATTGTATTGAAACTGTAATTTGGCATTCTGGGCACTAGAGGCCACTGTTTCGCAGCTACAACCAGCACACTCTGGTATTTGCATATGTAAAGCAGGTGATGACTCATGCAGGCTGCTTCTGAGTGAACTAGGAAGTGCTGATCTGACATGGTGGAAGCAATGTTCTGTGAGAGACTGAATCCGATTCCATCTTGGCTTCCGGGTGTCCAGGAGTGAATGGGCATGCAGAGAAAGGAGACTAGTTGTTGTCCCTTACTTGGATCCGGCTCTTTGAAAGAGAGATTGTTCCAGGAAGACAGTGTACAGCGTGGGGGTAGAAGTCTGATTACCAAGCAAGGCCGCACGGTTGCTGAGAGTTTGGTGGCCATCCCGAGTAAGCGGCATCCTCGGGCATAGAACGGACGCAGGTCAGTACACCTGGTTACTCGACGTCTTATACTGAGTGGCGCCTGAAGTAACAGGAGACAAAGCCTAGGCCTGAACATAGTTAGATAGTTAGGTTTATATGTTTTGCTAGGCCAGACAGAACTGTTCTGCGGTGCAGTATTTTGACTTGCAGGATCTGCTGCGTTTGCCACCGGCTAGGTGTGTCCTCATTAGTGGCACAGCACGACTTGCAGGCTCTGCTGTGTACTCCACCGGGTTAGGCCTGTCCCTCGGACAGGGACAGTGACTGAGAGCCAGGAGCATAGCTTAGTCTGTGTATATTCATATTGTTGTGTTATTACACATATATATATATATACACTGCTCAAAAAAATAAAGGGAACACTTAAACAACACAATGTAACTCCAAGTCAATCACACTTCTGTGAAATCAAACTGTCCACTTAGGAAGCAACACTGAGTGACAATTAATTTCACATGCTGTTGTGCAAATGGGATAGACAACAGGTGGAAATTATAGGCAATTAGCAAGACACCCCCAATATAGGAGTGGTTCTGCAGGTGGTGATCACAGACCACTTCTCAGTTCCTATGCTTCCTGGCTGATGTTTTGATCACTTTTGAATTCTGGCGGTGCTTTCACTCTAGTGGTAGCATGAGACAGAGTCTACAACCCACACAAGTGGCTCAGGCAGTGCAGCTTATCCAGGATGGCACATCAATGCGAGCTGTGGCAAGAAGGTTTGCTGTGTCTGTCAGCGTAGTGTCCAGAGCATGGAGGCGCTACCAGGAGACAGACCAGTACATCAGGAGACGTGGAGGAGGCCGTAGGAGGTCAACAACCCAGCAGCAGGACCGCTACCTCCGCCTTTGTGCAAGGAGGAACAGGAGGAGCACTGCCAGAGCCCTGCTAAATGACCTCCAGCAGGCCTCAAATGTGCATGTGTCTGCTCAAACGGTCAGAAACAGACTCCATGAGGGTGATATGAGTGCCCGACGTCCACAGGTGGGGGTTGTGCTTACAGCCCAACACCGTGCAGGACGTTTGGCATTTGCCAGAGAACACCAAGATTGGCAAATTCGCCACTGGCGCCCTGTGCTCTTCACAGATGAAAGCAGGTTCACACTGAGCACATGTGACAGACGTGACAGAGTCTGGAGATGCTGTGGAGAACGTTTTTCTGCCTGCAACATCCTCCAGCATGACCGGTTTGGCATTGGGTCATTAATAGTGTGGGGTGGCATTTCTTTGGAGGGCCGCACAGCCCTCCATGTGCTCGCCAGAGGTAGCCAGACTGCCATTTGGTACCGAGATGAGATCCTCAGACCCCTTGTGAGACCATATGCTGGTGCGGTTGGCCCTGGGTTCCTCCTAATGCAAGACAATGCTAGACCTTATGTGGCTGGAGTGTGTCAGCAGTTCCTGCAAGACGAAGGCATTAATGCTATGGACTGGCCCGCCCGTTCCCCAGACCTGAATCCAATTGAGCACATCTGGGACATCATGTCTCGCTCTATCCACCAACATCACGTTGCACCACAGACTGACGAGGAGTTGGCAGATGCTTGAGTCCAGGTCTGGGAGGAGATCCCTCAGGAGACCGTCCGCCACCTCATCAGGAGCATGCACAGGCGTTGTAGGGAGGTCATACAGGCACGTGGAGGCCACACACACTACTGAGCCTCATTTTGACTTGTTTTAAGGACATTACATCAAAGTTGGATCAGCCTGTAGTGTGTTTTTCCACTTTAATTTTGAGTGTGACTCCAAATCCAGACCTCCATGGGTTGAAAAATTTGATTTCCATTTTTTTATTTTTGTGTGATTTTGTTGTCAGCACATTCAACTATGTAAAGAACAAAGTATTTCAGAAGAATATTTAATTAATTCAGATCTAGGATGTGTTATTTTTGTGTTCCCTTTATTTTTTTGAGCAGTGTATATATATATATACACTCACCTAAAGAATTATTAGGAACACCTGTTCTATTTCTCATTAATGCAATTATCTAGTCAACCAATCACATGGCAGTTGCTTCGATGCATTTAGGGGGGTGGTCCTGGTCAAGACAATCTCCTGAACTCCAAACTGAATGTCAGAATGGGAAAGAAAGGTGATTTAAGCAATTTTGAGCGTGGCATGGTTGTTGGTGCCAGACGGGCCGGTCTGAGTATTTCACAATCTGCTCAGTTACTGGGATTTTCACGCACAACCATTTCTAGGGTTTACAAAGAATGGTGTGAAAAGGGAAAAACATCCAGCATGCGGCCGTCCTGTGGGCGAAATGCCTTGTGGATGCTAGAGGTCAGAGGAGAATGGGCCGACTGATTCAAGCTGATAGAAGAGCAACGTTGACTGAAATAACCACTCGTTACAACCGAGGTATGCAGCAAAGCATTTGTGAAGCCACAACACGCACAACCTTGAGGCGGATGGGCTACAACAGCAGAAGACCCCACCGGGTACCACTCATCTCCACTACAAATAGGAAAAAGAGGCTACAATTTGCACGAGCTCACCAAAATTGGACTGTTGAAGACTGGAAAAATGTTGCCTGGTCTGATGAGTCTCGATTTCTGTTGAGACATTCAAATGGTAGAGTCCGAATTTGTCATAAACAGAATAAGAACATGTATCCATCATGCCTTGTTACCACTGTGCAGGCTGGTGGTGGTGGTGTAATGGTGTGGGGGATGTTTTCTGGGCACACTTTAGGCCCCTTAGTGCCAATTGGACATCGTTTAAATGCCACGGGCTACCTGAGCATTGTTTCTGACCATGTCCATCCCTTCATGACCACCATGTACCCATCATCTGATGGCTACTTCCAGCAGGATAATGCACCATGTCACAAAGCTCCAATCATTTCAAATTGGTTTCTTGAACATGACAATGAGTTCACTGTACTAAAATGGCCCCCACAGTCACCAGACCTCAACCCAATAGAGCATCTTTGGGATGTGGTGGAACGGGAGCTTTGTGCCCTGGATGTGCATCCCTCAAATTTCCATCAACTGCAAGATGCTATCCTATCAATATGGGCCAACATTTCTAAAGAATGCTATCAGCACCTTGTTGAATCCATGCCACGTAGAATTAAGGCAGTTTTGAAGGCAAAAGGGGGTCCATTGTGTATTAGTATGGTGTTCCTAATAATTCTTTAGGTGAGTGTATATTGCATTATTGCTCTTTGATCAAACTGTATACTATTGCCTCCTAATAGTGCATAGCAATAGATTGATAATAGTGTTGTATAGCCATGTTTTATCATGCTGAAATTTAAAACAGTTGTTATATCAAAAGCATAGTAATGAGGATGTGCGATTTAGATTCTCTCTAATATTGAATACATTATATAGACTTTTCTCTTTTTCCCCCCTCTGGATCAGCACTCCTTCCAATTCGGCTCAGGTGCTTTTAACTAGCAGAAGTCTGCAAAGGGTTTATAAATTCCTACCACCTCTCAGTTGGTGTTCCTGAGAGGCTGTAAACAGGTGAGCTCTTTGCACCTGTTCACATTATGCAGTGCTGGACGGCGGCCGTCGCTGCTTTTGTGCTGAGCTAGTGGGGTGATGGGGCCCAGGGCCTAGGTGGCTTTGCCGCACAGTGAGGGCGCTATGTGGCTGCTGGGTACCATTGCCTGCTGCAGCGGTGTGGGGGCGCGATGGTCGCCGCACAGTGCCATGCCAAAGTTAGAGTAGGTCCCCACTTGAAGAGGCAACCTTGTCGTGGTAAGTGGGCCTATGCTCTTTGATCAAACTGTATACTAATGCCTCCTAATAGTGCATAGCAATAGATTGATAACAGTGCTGTATAGCCATGTTTTATCATGCTGAAATTTAAAACTGTTGTTATATCAAAAGCATAGTAATGAGGATGCGCGATTTAGATTCTCTCTAATATTGAATACATTGTTGTGTTATTACTATTGTTAAAGTAAACTTTCTGTTCTTGCATATAAAGCTGGTGTCAGTGTCGCTTTTCTTGTCTATAACTTCACTGTATCCTGGGGAGCCCACCCCGGTACACGGCTTACACCCACACACATTATTGCTACCAAAGCCAACCTCAGTGCACCTTAAAATGCTTGCCCAGCACCACTAAACAAATAGAATGCAGAACATAATTGGTCCACTAGCATCGCCAAATAACAGTGTACAGCACAAATAGCTTCCCTAGCAGCACCAAGAAAATACCAGAGTGCAGGACAAAATACTTCCTTGGCAGTGCCAGATACCACAGTGTGCAGTGGTAGAGTGTGGGGTTGGCCCCAACACTATGCTGGATTCCCCAGACACTGAGGTGTCACCATGTGTTGCTGCTCTCCGGGATCGATGCTAAGGCGTGGGGAATCCCAATGGGAAAGAAGTCTAGAGAGTAAGGTTTTGCAGTAAACCGACATGCTTCTTTATTGGAGAAACTCAAGTGCAAAACAATACAGGCAAGGTGCTGAGCAGGCTTCTCTAATCTCCTCACAGGCAGAAGGTTTTATTCTGGAGGCCTGTGCTAGCTATGGAGGCCTGTGCTCTATTAGAAGACTGGTACCCTAGTGAAAGGTTAGTGGTCCAAGGTTGGTGGCTCAGTAGTCTAGTTGGCTCCTTGGTCAATAGGTTGGTAACCCAGGGTCTGTGGCTCAGCATCCACATCTCAGTGTCTTCTTTGGGTCATGTATTCAGTCTGGCAGAGTCTCTCCTACTAAGCACTGTTCCTTATCTGCAGAGCAGCAGAGTCTGTTCTACAAAACACTGGTTACTATCTGCAGACAACTAGGGGCTCTAAATGCACTTTTTAAATACAGCTTCTAGCTGAAATAGAACCTTCTAGAGGGAGGGGTGGGGTGTAGAAGCACAGCCTAAACAGAAACAATGTTGAAATTTTAATCTAACATAGGCTTGTATAGAGCTTCAATGCAAGTACATGGGAATGACTAAGCAGCTTTTACAGGCATAAACCATGTTCTCTTAGTTGGTTCTTCCACATTCAGTCTTTGATACCACACAACTTTATTACAGGGAGATATAAACCACCATTACACGTGTGTCTGTCTTCTCAGCCAACCGATAAGTCCCGGAACAACAGGTAGAATTCATCGACAAGTAGTGACTTAATGCTACACTGATAGTTAATTTCTTGTGTGGAAGAATGGAGAAACTTCCACTGGAGCATGTTGCTTGCTTTTTGGCTAGTCCTTCAAGATGATAGTCTTTAGGATCTGGAGAGTTTTATCCTCCTCTGTCAAAGTCTGTATTTGTTTCAACTTTTCCTTTGACACTGCCAGGTATTCCCACATATTGATGCTTTCAATGTCGTTTTTGTCCTTATCTGTGATGAGCAGGTAAGCTCTGCTTAGAGTATCTGCAATCTGATTTGGACAGTAGACAGAAAATTTCAAAATCATATTTCTGAAGTCATAAAAGGATGTGCTGCAGTCTCTTTGTGGCATTTGGCAGTAGTTTCTTGGGAATTCTCTCCAGAGAATATACTGGTGGATCTTCTTCATCCCAAATCCTATAGCTAGTAGTTTCTTCTCAATTTGAGCAGATACTTGCTCTGTCGGTGATAGAGCTCTGCTTGCAAATGTAACTGTCTCCTTATCCTGCATTAATGTGGTTTCAAGACCTGTTTCTGAGGCATCGCATTGAACTACCACTACAACATCTGGATCAAAGTATTTTAGGGTTGCTGTGTCTGCAACAGCCTTCTTCACTGACTGGAAAGCAGTTTATTGAGTTTTGGTCCATTCCCAGAGCACATCTTTATGAGTTAGCTATCTCAGTGGCTCACACAGTGTCCCACTATGCACTACATGTGGGCACTTTAAACTTTTGAAATATCATGTCAATGTATTGCTATGTACTGTAAATTCCTTAAAACAGGCTGTTGTACAGAAGAGTGTTATTACATCTATTCGCCCCTAGGTGGTGCTGGCACCACATATATTTAGTTGATGGTGTGATAATACAAGGGAGTTTAGAGAAAGTAGAAAAGAAGGAAGGAAGTTTGCTATGTGTGAGGAGGTGAACAAGACAAGTTTAGAATGTAGCTGCCACTTTAGCCCCTTAGTCCTGATCAAGCTGAGGGAGTGTGGGCAGATCTCTTACAGATACCTAGCACAGACCAGTGAGTCAATGTATGGATATGGAACAACTGTAGTGGAGAAAGAAACAGTATTAGTTTATGGACTCCACAGCACCAGTGACCGGGAGAAGCTTAAAAGCACTTGGACACAGCAGGACGACTAGGCGCAAAGTTGTTCATTACCACATGCCTCTATGGACATTGTGGATCAGAGTATATGAAAGCATCCTGTACAAAGAATGGAGCAGAGGTTTTTGCCTGTGGATTGCTAACTACAAGTAAGAAGTTATTATATCCAGTACCAGATTGCTAGAGTGTGGACAAAATATAGACAGATAAAGAGAGAGAAGGAAACTCCTCAAGTTACAATTGCCAACCCTGTTACAACGATTACAGCTGAACTAATATTTGGAGTATTACTTATGCTATCTACATGAACTGTACTGACTACCCTGAGACAATTGATCAAGTAAAAGTTCTGTTGTTTACAACAATTGACTCGTCATCCTTTCTACTACCTTCATTTACACCAGGGACCCTGCCACCAAGGCACCTTAAGCACCTACACCATCAAGAGCACCTCAACCACCATCTGGTTGGGAATCCCTGGACAAATAGAGAGTGCCCCGAGGAATTTCATGCCGTCCTTCCCTTCACTGCACGCCGGCCCAGGGAGGCTCTGCTAACCGTGAGTAAAACTACTACTACCCCCATCGGCCCACCGTACCTCACGTGTTGCCCCTGCGGACCCGGTTGCTGCACTAACACATGTCTGAAAGACCATGCCAAGAAATCGTTGTACTCCACATTAGGGATGAGCGAACCCGAACTGTATAGTTCGGGTTCGTACCGAATTTTGGGGTGTCCGTGACACGGACCCGAACCCGAACATTTTCATAAAAGTCCGGGTTCGAGTTCGGTGTTCGGCGCTTTCTTG
The DNA here is from genome assembly GCF_905171765.1 of Bufo bufo. Lineage (NCBI taxonomy): Eukaryota > Metazoa > Chordata > Amphibia > Anura > Bufonidae > Bufo > Bufo bufo. The sequence goes on from NC_053390.1 coordinate 631,806,836, forward strand.
GCGCTTTTTGAAAGGCTGCAAAGCAGCCAATCAACAAGCATCATACTACTTGCCCCAAGAGGCCATCACAGCCTTGCCTACTATTGGCATGATTATGATTGGCCAGTGCAGCATGTGACCCAGCCTCTATATGAGCTTGGGTCACCTAGCGCTGCACGTCACTCTGCTGATACAAGTGTAGGGAGAGGTTGCAGCTGCGACGTTAGGGCGAGATTAGGCAGTGATTAACTCCTCCAAAAGACTTCATTCAGTGATCGATCTACAGCTGTGGATCATTGAACTGCTGCTATTCAATTGCTCAGTGTTTTTAGGCTGCCCAGAGCGTTTTTCTGTCACTTTTTTCTGGGGTGATCGGTGGCCATTTTGTGGCTTGTGGTGCGCCAGCACAAGCTGCCACCAAGTACATTTAACCATCAATAGTGTGGTTATTTTTTGCTATATCCTACATCAGGGTCAAGCTTTCATCAAGTGCATTTAACCATCAATAGTGTGGTTATTTTTTGGCCATATACTACATCAGGGGCAAGCTGAGCCTGTCCCCCAAGTGCATTTAACCATCAATAGTGTGGTTATTTTTTGCTATATCCTACATCAGGGGCAGGCTGAGCCTGTCACCCAGCGCCTAAAAAATAGGCCTCACATTTATATTCATCCAAATCTGTCATTACTGTTTTAGCTGGTCAAGTTATTTTTAGTGTCCGTCAAAGCACACTTTTTGTTCTGGGTTGAAAAACAATTCCCAATTTTGCAATTCTCAAAATTAGTGGTTTCTGCTGTATTAGGCCTACTTTAAATCTATCCCTAAAAGGGTAGATTAGATTCAAGGTGCTGATAGGGTCATTCTCAAGAACTTCACACACACGCTACAGTGCAGATCCAAGTCTAATTCTGAGATTAAACGTATACCTGTCACCCAGCACCTAAAAAATAGGCCTCACATTTATATTCATCCAAATCTGTCATTACTGTTTTAGCTGGTCAAGTTATTTAGTGTCCGTCAAAGCACAGTTTTTGTTCTGGGTTGAAAAACAATTCCCAATTTAGCAATTCTCAAAATTAGTGGTTTCTGCTGTATCAGGCCTACTTTAAATCTATCCCTAAAAGGGTAGATTAAATTCAAGGTGCTGATAGGGTCATTCTCAAGAACTTCACACACACACTACAGTGCAGATCCAAGTCTAATTCTGTGATTAAACGTATACCTGTCACCCAGCGCCTAAAAAATAGGCCTCACATTTATATTCATCCAAATCTGTCATTACTGTTTTAGCTGGTCAAGTTATTTAGTGTCCGTCAAAGCACAGTTTTTGTTCTGGGTTGAAAAACAATTCCCAATTTTGCAATTCTCAAAATTAGTGGTTTCTGCTGTATCAGGCCTACTTTAAATCTATCCCTAAAAGGGTAGATTAGATTCAAGGTGCTGATAGGGTCATTCTCAAGAACTTCACACACACGCTACAGTGCAGATCCAAGTCTAATTCTGTGATTAAACGTATACCTGTCACCCAGCGCCTAAAAAATAGGCCTCACATATATATTCATCCAAATCTGTCATTACTGTTTTAGCTGGTCAAGTTATTTAGTGTCCGTCAAAGCACAGTTTTTGTTCTGGGTTGAAAAACAATTCCCAATTTTGCAATTCTCAAAATTAGTGGTTTCTGCTGTATCAGGCCTACTTTAAATCTATCCCTAAAAGGATAGATTAGATTCAAGGTGCTGATAGGGTCATTCTCAAGAACTTCACACACACGCTACAGTGCAGATCCAAGTCTAATTCTGTCCGTAAACGTATACCTGTCACCCAGCGCCTAAATAATAGGCCTCAAATTTGTATTCAGCTAAATCTGTCATTACTGGTGTGCCTGTATTAGTGTAATACGGTACCTAAATAGATAGCCAGATAGTGTTATGTGTCTGTAAAAAAAGGCCTGATTTTGAATTCAATACATTGGCCCGAATAATATTTTTCTTATTGTGGTGAACGGTAACAATGAGGAAAACATCTAGTAAGGGACGCGGACATGGTCGTGGTGGTGTTAGTGGACCCTCTGGTGCTGGGAGAGGACGTTTCCGTTCTGCCACAGCCACACGTCCTAGTGTACCAATTACCTCAGGTCCCAGTAGCCGCCAGAATTTACAGCCATATTTGGTGGGGCCCAATGCCGTTCTAAGGATGGTAAGGCCTGAGCAGGTACAGGCATTAGTCAATTGGGTGGCCGACAGTGGATCCAGCACGTTCACATTATCTCCCACCCAGTCTTCTGCAGAAAGCGCACAGATGGCGCATGAAAACCAAGCCCATCAGTCTGTCACATCACCCCCATGCATATCAGGGAAACTGTCTGAGCCTCAAGTTATGCAGCAGTCTCTTATGCTGTTTGAAGACTCTGCTGCCAGGGTTTCCCAAGGGCATCCACCTAGCCCTTCCCAAGGGGTGGAAGAGATAGAATGCACTAACGCACAACCACTTATGTTTCCTGATGATGAGGACATGGGAATACCACCTCAGCACTTCTCTGATGATGACGAAACACAGGTGCCAACTGCTGCGTCTTTCTGCAGTGTGCAGACTGAACAGGAGGTCAGGGATCAAGACTGGGTGGAAGACGATTCAGGGGACGATGAGGTCCTAGACCCCACATGGAATGAAGGTCGTGCCACTGACTTTCACAGTTCGGAGGAAGAGGCAGTGGTGAGACCGAGCCAACAGCGTAGCAAAAGACAAAGAGGGAGCAGTGGGCAAAAGCAGAACACCCGCCGCCAAGAGACTCCGCCTGCTACTGACCGCCGCCATCTTGGACCTAGCACCCCAAAGGCAGCTTCAAGGAGTTCCCTGGCATGGCACTTCTTCAAACAATGTGCTGACGACAAGACCCGAGTGGTTTGCACGCTGTGCCATCAGAGCCTGAAGCGAGGCATTAACGTTCTGAACCTTAGCACAACCTGCATGACCAGGCACCTGCATGCAAAGCATGAACTGCAGTGGAGTAAACACCTTAAAAACAAGGAAGTCACTCAGGCTCCCCCTGCTACCTCTTCTGCTGCTGCCGCCTCGGCCTCTTCTGCTGCTGCCGCCTCTCCCTTTTCCTCCGCCTCTGGAGGAACGTTGGCACCTGCCGCCCAGCAAACATGGGATGTACCACCAACACCACCACCTGCGTCACCAAGCATCTCAATCATGTCACACGGCAGCGTTCAGCTCTCTATCTCACAAACATTTGAGAGAAAGCGTAAATTCCCACCTAGCCACCCTCGATCCCTGGCCCTGAATGCCAGCATTTCTAAACTACTGGCCTATGAAATGCTGTCATTTAGGCTGGTGGACACAGACAGCTTCAAACAGCTCATGTCGCTTGCTGTCCCACAGTATGTTGTTCCCAGCTGGCACTACTTCTCCAAGAGAGCCGTGCCTTCCCTGCACAACCAAGTATCCGATAAAATCAAGTGTGCACTGCGCAACGCCATCTGTGGCAAGGTCCACCTAACCACAGATACGTGGACCAGTAAGCACGGCCAGGAACGCTATATCTCCCTAACTGCACACTGGGTAAATGTAGTGGCGGCTGGGCCCCAGGCGGAGAGCTGCTTGGCGCACGTCCTTCTGCCGCCAAGGATCTCAGGGCAACATTCTTTGACTCCTGTCTCCTCCCCCTCCTACTCAGCTTCCTCCTCCTCTTCTTCCACCTGCTCATCCAGTCAGCCACACACCTTCACCACCAACTTCAGCACAGCCCGGGGTAAACGTCAGCAGGCCATTCTGAAACTCATATGTTTGGGGGACAGGCCCCACACCGCACAGGAGTTGTGGCGGGGTATAGAACAACAGACCGACGAGTGGTTGCTGCCAGTGAGCCTCAAGCCTGGCCTGGTGGTGTGCGATAATGGGCGAAATCTCGTTGCAGCTCTGGGACTAGCCGGTTTGACGCACATCCCTTGCCTGGCGCATGTGCTGAATTTGGTGGTGCAGAAGTTTATTCGCAACTACCCCGACATGTCAGAGCTGCTGCATAAAATGCGAGCCGTCTGTTCGCGCTTCCGGCGTTCACATCCTGCTGCTGCTCGCCTGTCTGCGCTACAGTGTAACTTCGGCCTTCCCGCTCACCGCCTCATATGCGACGTGCCCACCAGGTGGAACTCCACCTTGCACATGCTGGACAGACTGTGCGAGCAGCAGCAGGCCATAGTGGAGTTTCAGCTGCAGCATGCACGGGTCAGTCGCACTGCGGAACAGCACCACTTCACCACCAATGACTGGGCCTCCATGCGAGACCTGTGTGCCCTGTTGCGCTGTTTCGAGTACTCCACCAACATGGCCTGTGGCGATGACGCCGTTATCAGCGTTACAATACCACTTCTATGTCTCCTTGAGAAAACACTTAGGGCAATGATGGAAGAGGAGGTGGCCCAGGAGGAGGAGGAGGAAGAGGGGTCATTTTGAGCACTTTCAGGCCAGTCTCTTCGAAGTGACAGAGAAAAGCAGAGGCCAGGTACAAATGTGGCAAGACAGGGCCCACTACTGGAGGACGAGGAGGACGAGGATGAGGAGGAGGTGGAGGAGGATGAGGATGAAGCATGTTCACAGCGGGTTGGCACCCAACGCAGCTCGGGCCCATCACTGGTGTGTGGCTGGGGGGAAACGCAGGACGATGACGATACGCCTCCCACAGAGGACAGCTTGTCCTTACCTCTGGGCAGCCTGGCACACATGAACGACTACATGCTGCAGTGCCTGCGCAACGACAGCAGAGTTGCCCACATTTTAACGTGTGCGGACTACTGGGTTGCCACCCTGCTGGATCCACGGTACAAACACAATGTGCCCACCTTACTTCCTGCACTAGAGCGTGATAGGAAGATGCGCGAGCACAAGCGCACGTTGGTAGACGCGCTACTGAGAGCATTCCCAAATGTCACAGGGGAACAAGTGGAAGCCCAAGGCGAAGGCAGAGGAGGAGCAAGAGGTCGCCAACGCAGCTGTGTCACGGCCAGCTCCTCTGAGGGCAGGGTTAGCATGGCAGAGATGTGGAAAAGTTTTGTCACCACGCCACAGCTAACTGCACCACCACCTGATACGGAACGTGTTAGCAGGAGGCAACATTTCACTAACATGGTGGAACAGTACCTGTGCACACCCCTCCACGTACTGACTGATGGTTCGGCCCCATTCAACTTCTGGGTCTCCAAATTGTCCACGTGGCCAGAGCTAGCCTTTTATGCCTTGGAGGTGCTGGCCTGCCCGGCGGCCAGCGTTTTGTCTGAACGTGTATTCAGCACGGCAGGGGGCGTCATTACAGACAAACGCAGACGCCTGTCTACAGCCAATGTGGACAAGCTGACGTTCATAAAAATGAACCAGGCATGGATCCCACAGGACCTGTCCATCCCTTGTGCAGATTAGACATTAACTACCTCCCCCTTAACCATATATTATTGTACTCCAGGGCACTTCCTCATTCAATCCTGTTTTTATTTTCATTTTACCATTATATTGCGGGGCAACCCAAAGTTGAATGAACCTCTCCTCTATCTGGGTGCCGGGGCCTAAAAATATCTGACAGTGGCCTGTTCCAGTGGTGGGTGACATGAAGCCTGATTCTCTGCTATGACATGAAGACTGATTCTCTGCTGAGTCGCTGACATGAAGCCTGAATCTCTGTTATGGGACCTCTCTCCTCTGTCTGGGTGCCGGGGCCTAAATTATATGACAATGGACTGTTCCAATGTTGGGTGACGTGAAGCATGATTCTCTGCTATGACATGAAGACTGATTCTCTGCTGACATGAAGCCAGATTCTCTGCTATGGGACCTCTCTCCTCTGCCTGAGTGCCTGAGCCTAAATATGTGACAATGGACTGTTCCAGTGGTGGGTGACGTGAAGCATGATTCTCTGCTATGACATGAAGACTGATTCTCTGCTGACATGAAGCCAGATTCTCTACTATGGGACCTCTCTCCTCTGTCTGGGTGCCGGGGCCTAAAAATATCTGACAGTGGCCTGTTCCAGTGGTGGGTGACATGAAGCCTGATTCTCTGCTATGACATGAAGAATGATTCTCTGCTGACATGAAGCCTGAATCTCTGTTATGGGACCTCTCTCCTCTGTCTGGGTGCCGGGGCCTAAATTATATGACAATGGACTGTTCCAATGTTGGGTGACGTGAATTATGATTCTCTGCTATGACATGAAGACTGATTCTCTGCTGACATGAAGCCTGAATCTCTGTTATGGGACCTCTCTCCTCTGTCTGGGTGCCGGGGCCTAAATTATATGACAATGGACTGTTCCAATGTTGGGTGACGTGAAGCATGATTCTCTGCTATGACATGAAGACTGATTCTCTGCTGACATGAAGCCAGATTCTATGTTATGGGACCTCTCTCCTCTGTCTGGGTGCCGGGGCCTAAATTATATGACAATGGACTGTTCCAATGTTGGGTGACGTGAAGCATGATTCTCTGCTATGACATAAAGCCAGATTCTATGTTATGGGACCTCTCTCCTCTGTCTGGGTGCCGGGGCCAAAAAATATCTGACAGTTGCCTGTTCCAGTGGTGGGTGACATGAAGCCTGATTCTCTGCTATGACATGAAGACTGATTCTCTGCTGACATGAAGCCAGATTCTATGTTATGGGACCTCTCTCCTCTGTCTGGGTGCCGGGGCCTAAATTATATGACAATGGACTGTTCCAATGTTGGGTGACGTGAAGCATGATTCTCTGCTATGACATGAAGACTGATTCTCTGCTGACATGAAGCCAGATTCTATGTTATGGGACCTCTCTCCTCTGTCTGGGTGCCGGGGCCTAAAAATATCTGACAGTGGCCTGTTCCAGTGGTGGGTGACATGAAGCTTGATTCTCTGCTATGACATGAAGCCAGATTCTATGTTATGGGACCTCTCTCATCTGTCTGGGTGCCGGGGCCTAAATTATATGACAATGGACTGTTCCAATGTTGGGTGACGTGAAGCCTGATTCTCTGCTATGACATGAAGACTGATTCTCTGCTGACATGAAGCCTGAATCTCTGCTATGGGACCTCTCTCCTCTGTCTGGGTGCCTGGGCCTAAATATCTGACAATGGACTGTTCCAGTGGTGGGTGACGTGAAGCCTGATTCTCTGCTATGACATGAAGACTGATTCTCTGCTGACATGAAGCCAGATTCTATGTTATGGGACCTCTCTCCTCTGCCTGGGTGCCGGGGCCTAAATATCTGACAATGGACTGTTCCAGTTTTGGGTGACGTCAAGCCTGATTCTCTCATATGACATGAAGACTGATTCTCTGCTGACATGAAGCCTGATTCTCTGCTATGGTTCCTCTCTCCAATTGATATTGGTTAATTTATATTTATTTTATTTTTATTTTAATTCATTTCCCTATCCACATTTGTTTGCAGGAGATTTAACTACATTTTGCTGCCTTTCTCAGCCCTCTAGCCCTTTCCTGGGCTGTTTTACAGCCTTTTTAGTGCCGAAAAGTTTGGGTCCCCATTGACTTCAATGGGGTTCGGGTTCAGGACGAAGTTCGGGTCGGGTTCGGATCCCGAACCCGAACATTTCCGGGAAGTTCGGCCGAACTTCTCGAACCCGAACATCCAGGTGTTCGCTCAACTCTAGTAGTGATCCTTGTTTACGATTATAAATGATGACCCTCGAATATATATGTATATGGATGTACCATCCCACCTGGGGGAGGGATAGCTCCACCCACTTTGTATTATATAAGGCACACGTTTGTTAATTTATTGTATTGCTTGAGAAAGACTGAGGAAGGTCGAAACGTCGCATCACCATTCTGTTTATTGAATAAACCACTATTGGATTTACTACACTGGTGAGTGCTGCAGATTTTTGCATTTTTGTTTAGCAGTATGAGGAGGCCATCGAGTGGCACAATGACTGAGTCTGGAGTTGGCAGCAGTATGAGGAGGCCACCGAGTGGCCAATAACAGAGTCTGGAGTTGGCAGCAGTATGAGGAGGCCACAGAGTGGCACAATGACCGATTCTGCATTTGGCAGCAGTATGAGGAGGCCACTGATTGGCACAATGACAGAGTCTGGACTTGCCAGAATCAGGATGAGGCCACAAAGTGGCACAATGACTGAGTCTGCTGCTGGCAGCAGTAGGAGGAGGCCACCAAGTGGCACAATGACCAAGTCTGGAGATGGCGGCAGCATGAGGAGAACACAGAGTGGCCCAATGACAGAGAGTGGAGGTGGCGGCAGCAGCAGGACGAGGCCACAGAGTGGCAAAATAACAGAGTCTGGAGGTGACAGCAGTATGAGGAGGCCAATATGTGGCACAATGAAAGAGTCTGGAGGTGGCAGCAGTATGAGGAGGCTACCAAGTGGCACAATGACCGATTATGGAGTTGGTAGCAGTATTAGGAGACCACCAAGTGGCACAATGACCGAGTCTGGAGGTGGCGGAAGCATGAAGAGACCACAGAGCGGCCCAACAACAGAGTTTGGAGGTTGCGGCAGCAGCAGCATCAGTAGGAGGCCATAGAGTGGCACAATGACAGGGTCTGGAGGTGGCAGCAGTATGAGGAGGCTACCAAGTGGCACAATGACCAATTATGGAGTTGATAGCAGTATGAGGAGACCACATAGTGGCACAATAACCGAGTCTGGAGTTGAAAGCAGCATGAGTTGGCCACAGAGTGGCACAATTACAGAGTTTGGAGTTGGCAGCAGTATGAGGAGGCCACCGAGTGGCACAATAACCGAGTCTGGAGGTTGCGGTAGCAACAGGAGACCACAGCATGGCCCTATTATAGAGTGTGGAGTTGGCGGCAGCAGCAGCATCAGGATCAGGCCACTGAGTGGCACAATGACAGAGTCTGCAGGTGGAGCAGTTTCAGGAGGCCACCGAGTGGCACAATGACCGATTCTGGATTTGGCAGCAGTATGAGGAAGCGACAGAGTGGCAAAATGACAGAGTTGAGTTGGCAGCAGTATGAGGAGGCCAGAGAGTGGCACAATGACCGAGTCTGGAGTTGGCAGCAGTATGTGGAGGCCACCGAGTGGCCAATGAAAGAGTCTGGAATTGGCAGCATCAGGAGGAGGCCACAGAGTGGCACAATGACTGAGTCTGCAGTTGGCAGCAGTATGAGGAGGCCACCAAGTGGCACAATTACCAAGTCTGGAGGTGGCAGCAGTATGAGGAGGCCAATATGTGGCACAATGAAAGAGTCTGGAGGTAGTAGCAGTATAAGGAGGCCACCGAATGGCACAATGGCAGAGTCTGGAGGTGGCGGAAGCATGAGGGGACCACAGAGTGGCCCAAAGACAGAGTGTGGAGGTGGAGGCAGCAGCAGAACAGGAGAAGGCCACAGAGTGGCACAATGACCGAGTCTGGAGGTGGCGAAAGCATGAAGAGACTGCAGAGTGGCCCAATGACAGAGTGTGGAGATGGCGACAGCAGCAGCATCAGGAGGAGGCCACAGAATTGCACAATGACAGAGTCTGGAGGTGGCAGCAGTATGAGGAGGCCATTGAGTGGCACAATTACCGAGTCTGGAGGTGACGGCAGCATGTCTAGACCACAGAGTGGCCCAATGAGTGTGGAGGTAACGGCAGTATGAGGAGGCTATTGAGTGGCATAATGACAGAGACTGGAGGTGGCAGCAGTATGTGGAGGCCACCAAGTGGCAAAATTGACAGAGTTTGGAGTTGGCAGCAGTATGAGGAGGCCACCAAGTATCACAATAACCGAGCCTAAAGTTAAAAGCAGTATGAGGAGGCCACCGAGTGGCACAATAACCGAGTTTGGAGTTGGCAGCAGTATGAGGAGGCCACCGAGTGGTACAATAACCGAGTTTGGAGTTGGCAGCAGTGGGAGAAGGCCACTGAGTGGCACAATTATAGAGTCTGGAGTTGGCAGCAGCATGAGGAGGCCACAGAGTTGCACAATTACCGAGTCTGGAAGAGGCGACATCATGAGCAGAACACAGCTTGGCCCAATGACAGGGTGTGGAGTTGGCGGCATTAGCAGCATCAGGAGGAGGCCCCAGAGTGAAACCATGACCGAGTCTGGAGGTGGCGGCAGAATGATGAGACCACAGAGTGGCCCAATGACAGGGTGTGGAGGTGTGCGGCATCAGCAGCATCAGGAGGACGCCACAGAGTGGCACAATGACAGAGTCTGGAGGTGGCAGCAGTATGAGGATACTACCTAGTGGCACATTGACAGAGTCTGTAGTTGACAGCAGTATGAGGAGGCCCCCGAGTGGCACAATGACTACATCCGGAGTTAGAGTATGCATGAGGAGACCACAGAGTAGCCCAATGACAGAGTGTTGAGGTGGAGGCAGCAGCAGAATCAGGAAGAGGCCACAGAGTGGCACAATGACAGAGTCTGGAGGTGGCAGCAGTATGAGGAGGCCACTGAGTGGCACAATGACAAAGTTTGGAGTTGGCAGCAGTATGAGGAGGCACCAAGTGGCACAATTACAGAGTCTGGAGTTGGCAGCAGTATGAGGAGGCCACTGAGTGGCACAAGGACCGAGTCTGGTGGTGGCGACAGCATGAGCAGCCCACAGCGTGGCCCAATGACAGAGTGTGGAGGTGGCGGCATTAGTAGCATCAGGAGGAGGCCACAGAGTGGAACAATGACCGAGTCTGGAGGTGGCAGTAGCATGAGGAGACCACAGAGTGGCCCAATACAGAGTGTGGAGGTGGCGACAGCAGCAGCATCAGGAGGAGGCCACAGAGTTGCACAATAAAAGAGTCTGGAGGTGGCAGCAGTATGAGGAGGCCATTAAGTGGCACAATTACAGTGTCTGGAGGTGACGGCAACATTAGGAGACCACAGAGTGGCCCAATGACAGAGTGTGGAGGTGGGGGCACCATCAGTAGGAGGCCACCAAGTGGCACAATCACCAAGTCTGGAGTTGGAAGCAGTATGAGGTGGCCACCGAGTGGCACAATGACAGAGTCTGAAGATACCATCAGTATGAGGAGGCCGCACAGTGGCACAATAACAAATTCTGGAGTTGGCAGCAGTATGAGGAGTCCATTGAGTGGCATAATGACAGAGTCTGGAGGTGTCAGCAGTATGAGGAGGCCACCAAGTGGCACAATGACAGAGTTTGGAGTTGGCAGCAGTATGAGGAGGCCACCAAGTATCCCAATAACCGAGTCTGGAGTTCAAAGCAGTATGAGGAGGCCACCGAGTGGCACAATGATAGAGTTTGGAGTTGGCAGCAGTATGTGGAGGCCACCGAGTGGGACAATAACCCAGTCTGGAGTTGGCAGCAGTATGAGGAGGCCTCTGAGTGGCACAATTATAGAGTCTGGAGTTGGCAGCAGTATGAGGAGGCCACAGAGTGGCACAAGGACCGAGTCTGGTGGTGGCGACAGCATGAGCAGCCCACAGCGTGGCCCAATGACAGAGTGTGGAGGTGGCGGCATTAGTAGCACCAGGAGGAGGCCACAGAGTGGAACAATGACCGAGTCTGGAGGTGGCAGTAGCATGAGGAGACCACAGAGTGGCCCAATACAGAGTGAGGAGGTGGCGACAGCAGCAGCATCAGGAGTTGGCCACAGAGTTGCACAATAAAAGAGTCTGGAGGTGGCAGCAGTATGAGGAGGCCATTAAGTGGCACAATTACAGTGTCTGGAGGTGACGGCAACATTAGGAGACCACAGAGTGGCCCAATGACAGAGTGTGGAGGTGGGGGCACCATCAGTAGGAGGCCACCAAGTGGCACAATCACCGAGTCTGGAGTTGGAAGCAGTATGAGGTGGCCACCGAGTGGCACAATGACAGAGTCTGAAGATACCATCAGTATGAGGAGGCCGCACAGTGGCACAATAACAAATTCTGGAGTTGGCAGCAGTATGAGGAGTCCATTGAGTGGCATAATGACAGAGTCTGGAGGTGTCAGCAGTATGAGGAGGCCACCAAGTGGCACAATGACAGAGTTTGGAGGAGTTGGCAGCAGTATGAGGAGGCCACCAAGTATCACAATAACCGAGTCTGGAGTTCAAAGCAGTATGAGGAGGCCACCGAGTGGCACAATGATAGAGTTTGGAGTTGGCAGCAATATGTGGAGGCCACCGAGTGGGACAATAACCCAGTCTGGAGTTGGCAGCAGTATGAGGAGGCCTCTGAGTGGCACAATTATAGAGTCTGGAGTTGGCAGCAGTATGAGGAGGCCACAGAGTGACACAATGACCGAGTCTGAAGGTGGCGACAGCATGAGCAGACCACAGCGTGGCCCAATCACAGAGTGTGGAGGTGGCGGCATTAGCAGCAGTATCAGGAAGAGGCCCCAGAGTGGAACAATGACCAAGTCTGGAGGTGGCGGTAGCATAAGGAGACCACAGAGTTGCCCAATGACAGTGTGTGGAGGGGGCAGCATCAGCAGCATCAGGAGGACACCACAGAGTGGCACAATGACAGAGTCTGGATGTGGCAGCAGTATTAGGAGGCCACCGAGTGGCACAATTACAGAGTCTGGAGGTGGCAGCAGTATGAGGATACTACCTAGTGGCACATTGACAGAGTCTGTAGTTGACAGCAGTATTAGGAGGCCACCGAGTGGCACAATGACCACGTCTGGAAATGGCGCATGCATAAGAAGACCACAGAGTGGCCCAATGACAGAGTGTTGATGTGGCGGCAGCAGCAGCATCAGAAGGAGGCCACAGAGTGGCACAATGACAGAGTCTGGAGTTGGCAGCAGTATCAGGAGGCCACAGAGTGGCACAAGGACCGATTCTGGAGGTGGCGGTAGCATAAGGAGACCACAGAGTTGCCCAATGACAGTGTGTGAAGGGGGCAGCATCAGCAGCATCAGGAGGACGCCACAGAGTGGCACAATGACAGAGTCTGGATGTGGCAGCAGTATTAGGAGGCCACCGAGTGGCACAATTACAGAGTCTGGAGGTGGCAGCAGTATGAGGATACTACCTAGTGGCACATTGACAGAGTCTGTAGTTGACAGCAGTATTAGGAGGCCACCGAGTGGCACAATGACCATGTCTTGAGTTGGCGCATGCATGAGGAGACTACAGAGTGGCCCAATGACAGAGTCTGGAGGTGGCAGCAGTATGATGAGGCCACCGATTGGCACAATGACAGAGTTTGGAGTTGGCAGCAGTATGAGAAGGCCACCAAGTGGCACAATGACCGAGTCTGGAGTTGAAAGCAGTATGAGGAGGCCACAGAGTGAAACAATGACCGAGTCTGGAAGTGGCGGTAGCATGAGGAGACCACAGAGTGGCCCAATGACAGAGTGTGGAGGTGGCGACAGCAGCAGCATCAGGAGGAGGCCACCGAGTGGCACAATAACCGAGTCTGGAGTTGGCAGCAGTATGAGGAGGCCACTGAGTGGCACAATTATAGAGTCTGGAGTTGGCAGCAGTATGAGGAGGCCACCGAGTGGTACAATAACCGAGTTTGGAGTTGGCAGCAGTGGGAGAAGGCCACTGAGTGGCACAATTACCGAGTCTGGAAGAGGCGACATCATGAGCAGAACACAGCTTGGCCCAATGACAGGGTGTGGAGTTGGCGGCATTAGCAGCATCAGGAGGAGGCACCAGAGTGAAACCATGACCGAGTCTGGAGGTGGCGGCAGAATGATGAGACCACAGAGTGGCCCAATGACAGGGTGTGGAGGTGTGTGGAGGTGTGCGGCATCAGCAGCATCAGGAGGACGCCACAGAGTGGCTCAATGACAGAGTCTGGATGTGGCAGCAGTATTAGGAGGCCACCAAGTGGCACAATTACAGAGTCTGGAGGTGGCAGCAGTATGAGGATACTACCTAGTGGCACATTGACAGAGTCTGTAGTTGACAGCAGTATGAGGAGGCCCCCGAGTGGCACAATGACTACGTCCGGAGTTAGAGTATGCATGAGGAGACCACAGAGTAGCCCAATGACAGAGTGTGGAGGTGGAGGCAGCAGCAGAATCAGGAAGAGGCCACAGAGTGGCACAATGACAGAGTCTGGAGGTGGCAGCAGTATGAGGAGGCCACTGAGTGGCACAATGACAAAGTTTGGAGTTGGCAGCAGTATGAGGAGGCACCAAGTGGCACAATTACAGAGTCTGGAGTTGGCAGCAGTATGAGGAGGCCACTGAGTGGCACAAGGACCGAATCTGGTGCTGGCGACAGCATGAGCAGCCCACAGCGTGGCCCAATGACAGAGTGTGGAGGTGGCGGCATTAGTAGCATCAGGAGGAGGCCACAGAGTGGAACAATGACCGAGTCTGGAGGTGGCAGTAGCATGAGGAGACCACAGAGTGGCCCAATACAGAGTGTGGAGGTGGCGACAGCAGCATCATCAGGAGGAGGCCACAGAGTTGCACAATAAAAGAGTCTGGAGGTGGCAGCAGTATGAGGAGGCCATTAAGTGGCACAATTACCGTGTCTGGAGGTGACGGCAACATTAGGAGACCACAGAGTGGCCCAATGACAGAGTGTGGAGGTGGGGGCACCATCAGTAGGAGGCCACCAAGTGGCACAATCACCGAGTCTGGAGTTGGAAGCAGTAAGAGGTGGCCACCGAGTGGCACAATGACAGAGTCTGAAGATACCATCAGTATGAGGAGGCCGCACAGTGGCACAATAACAAATTCTGGAGTTGGCAGCAGTATGAGGAGTCCATTGAGTGGCATAATGACAGAGTTTGGAGTTGGCAGCAGTATGAGGAGGCCACCAAGTATCACAATAACCGAGTCTGGAGTTCAAAGCAGTATGAGGAGGCCACCGAGTTGCACAATGATAGAGTTTGGAGTTGGCAGCAGTATGTGGAGGCCACCGAGTGGGACAATAACCCAGTCTGGAGTTGGCAGCAGTATGAGGAGGCCTCTGAGTGGCACAATTATAGAGTCTGTAGTTGACAGCAGTATTAGGAGGCCACCGAGTGGCACAATGACCATGTCTTGAGCTGGCGCATGCATGAGGAGACCACAGAGTGGCCCAATGACAGAGTCTGGAGGTGGCAGCAGTATGATGAGGCCACCGATTGGCACAATGACAGAGTTTGGAGTTGGCAGCAGTATGAGAAGGCCACCAAGTGGCACAATAACCGAGTCTGGAGTTAAAAGCAGTATGAGGAGGCCACAGAGTGAAACAATGACCGAGTCTGGAAGTGGCGGTAGCATGAGGAGACCACAGAGTGGCCCAATGACAGAATGTGGAGGTGGCGACAGCAGCAGCATCAGGAGGAGGCCACAGAGTGGAACAATGACCGAGTCTGGAGGTGGCAGTAGCATGAGGAGACCACAGAGTGGCCCAATACAGAGTGTGGAGGTGGCGACAGCAGCATCATCAGGAGGAGGCCACAGAGTTGCACAATAAAAGAGTCTGGAGGTGGCAGCAGTATGAGGAGGCCATTAAGTGGCACAATTACCATGTCTGGAGGTGACGGCAACATTAGGAGACCACAGAGTGGCCCAATGACAGAGTGTGGAGGTGGGGGCACCATCAGTAGGAGGCCACCAAGTGGCACAATCACCGAGTCTGGAGTTGGAAGCAGTAAGAGGTGGCCACCGAGTGGCACAATGACAGAGTCTGAAGATACCATCAGTATGAGGAGGCCGCACAGTGGCACAATAACAAATTCTGGAGTTGGCAGCAGTATGAGGAGTCCATTGAGTGGCATAATGACAGAGTTTGGAGTTGGCAGCAGTATGAGGAGGCCACCAAGTATCACAATAACCGAGTCTGGAGTTCAAAGCAGTATGAGGAGGCCACCGAGTTGCACAATGATAGAGTTTGGAGTTGGCAGCAGTATGTGGAGGCCACCGAGTGGGACAATAACCCAGTCTGGAGTTGGCAGCAGTATGAGGAGGCCTCTGAGTGGCACAATTATAGAGTCTGTAGTTGACAGCAGTATTAGGAGGCCACCGAGTGGCACAATGACCATGTCTTGAGCTGGCGCATGCATGAGGAGACCACAGAGTGGCCCAATGACAGAGTCTGGAGGTGGCAGCAGTATGATGAGGCCACCGATTGGCACAATGACAGAGTTTGGAGTTGGCAGCAGTATGAGAAGGCCACCAAGTGGCACAATAACCGAGTCTGGAGTTAAAAGCAGTATGAGGAGGCCACAGAGTGAAACAATGACCGAGTCTGGAAGTGGCGGTAGCATGAGGAGACCACAGAGTGGCCCAATGACAGAATGTGGAGGTGGCGACAGCAGCAGCATCAGGAGGAGGCCACAGAGTGGCATAATGACAGAGTCTGGAGGTGTCAGCAGTATGAAGAGGCCACCAAGTATCACAATAACCGAGTCTGGAGTTGAAAGCAGTATGAGGAGGCCACCGAGTGGCACAATGACAGAGTTTGCAATCGGCAGCAGTATGTGGAGGCCACCGAGTGGCACAATAAACGAGTCTGGAGTTGGCAGCAGTATGAGGAGGCCACTGAGTGGCACAATTATAGAGTCTGGAGTTGGCAGCAGTATGAGGAGGCCACAGAGTGGCACAATGACCGAGTCTGGAGGTGGCGACAGCATGAGCAGACCACAGCGTGGCCCAATGACAGAGTGTGGAGGTGGCGGCATTAGCAGCATCAGGAGGAGGCCCCAGAGTGGAACAATGACCGAGTCTGGAGGTGGCGGCAGCATAAGGAGACCACAGAGTGGCACAATGACAGAGTCTGGATGTGGCAGCAGTATTAGGAGGCCACCGAGTGGTACAATTACAGAGTCTGGAGTTGGCAGCAGTATGAGGATACTACCTCGTGGCACATTGACAGAGTCTGTAGTTGACAGCAGTATTAGGAGGCCACCGAGTGGCACAATGACCACGTCTGGAGTTGGCGCATGCATGAGGAGACCACAGAGTGGCCCAATGACAGAGTGTTGATGTGGCGGCAGCAGCAGCATCAGAAGGAGGCCACAGAGTGGCACAATGACAGAGTCTGGAGTTGGCAGCAGTATGAGGAGGCCACAGAGTGGCACAAGGACCGAGTCCGGAGGTAGTATCAGCATGAGCAGAGCACAGCGTGGCCCAATGACAGAGTGTGGAGGTGGCGGCATTAGTAGCATCAGGAGGAGGCCACAGAATGGAACAATGACCGAGTCTGGAGGTGGCGGTAGCATGAGGAGACCACAGAATGGCACAATGACAGAGTGTGGAGGTGGCGACAGCAGCAGCATCAGGAGGAGGCCACAGAGTTGCACAATGAAAGAGTCTGGAGGTGGCAGCAGTATGAGGAGGCCTTTGAGTGGCACAATTACCGAGTCTGGAGGTTACGGCAACATGAGGAGACCACAGAGTGGCCCAATGACAGAGTGTGGAGGTGGGGGCAGCATCAGGAGGAGGCCACCAAGTGGCACAATAACCGAGTCTGGAGTTAAAAGCATAATGAGGAGGCCACCGAGTGGCACAATGACCGAGTCTGGAGTTGGCAGCAGTATGAGGAGGCCACCGAGTGGCACAATGACAGAATCTGGAGATCGCATCAGTATGAGGAGGCCACACAGTGGCACAATGACCGATTCTGGAGTTGGCAGCAGTATGAGGAGTCTATTGAGTGGCTGTCGTTCATCCCGTAGTCCTGGCGACTGACAAATAACGTGGCGTCCTCAAAGGTCCTGAGCATACGGCAGGTGTCACACATGAGCTGCCACTGGCTGACATCTAAGTTACACCGGGGAGTACTTCTATCCGCCTGCATCATGAAGAAATCATTGATGGCCTCTATATGTTCGTATAGTCGGTCCAACATATGGAGGATGGAATTCGAACGGGTGAAAACGTTGCATATCAGCTTATGTTGGGGGATGCTGTTCTGCCGCTGCAGCTCAAGGAGGGTGTGCTTTGCGGTGTACGAGTGACTGAAGTGCATGCAAAGTTTCCTGACAATTTTTAGGATGTCTTGCAGATGGGTGGAAGACTTCAGGAACCGCTTGACAACCAGATTGAACATATGCGCCATGCAGGGTGCATGGTTCAGCCCTCCTTGACGCAGCACCGACACAATGTTCTTTCCGTTGATGGTCACCATGCTTCTGATTTTCAGTTGTCGGGGAGAAAACCAGGAATCAATTTCTTAACAAAGGACACGGAGCAGTTCCTCCCCTGTGTGACTCCATTCGCCCAGGGAAACAAGGTGCAGAACAGTGCACTGCACATGTGGTATGCTGGAGGGGCACTGTGACTTGTCCCCGCAGTGGAGGCTGAGGACATGGTGGAGGATGAGGAGGCAGAGGCAGACATTGTCACAAGACCAATGGCGTGACAACGTGGAGGCGGAAGCAGCGTGACCTGGCCAAGGAAACACATTCACCCAGTGGGCCATAAAGGACATGTATTATCCCTGACTGTAGTTACAGCTCCACACGTCGGTGCTGCCGTGCACTTTGGCAGACACTGACAGGCTCAAGGACTGGCCCAAATTCTGTTCTACATATTTGTGCAGGGCTGGTACTGCCTTTTTTGCAAAGAAATGATTGCTTGGGTCTTTCCACCTCAGCTCGGCACAAGCCATCAGTTCTCTGAAAAGTGCAGAGTCCAGCACATGTAAAGGGAGTGACTGCAGCACCATAAACTTGGACAGCAGCACATTCAGCTTCTGCGCCATTGGATAAGTGCACGCATACTGCTGTCTCTTGGCAATCGCTTCGGTGATCGATTGCTGACGGAATGACTGATGAGGAGTCGGAGGAGGAGCAGGAGCATCAAGACCAGCAGATGATGAGAATGACAGACAGCTCCCTTCGACTGAGGTGGTGGAGCCTTGACTGCCTAAAACAGGGTGCAAGCCACTGGGTGATGCAGCGGTTGCGGCAGCAGGCTGGACCATTACATCAGAGCCACGGTTCTCCCAGGCCACTGTATTGCGATGCTGCATATGTTTACGCATGGCCGTAGTGCAAACATTGGCACCCTGGCCACGTTTCACCTTCTGCCCACAGATTCTACATTTAGCCACGTTCAGCTCCTCCGGCGGGTTAACAAAAAACTGCCGCACCACCGAGTAGGTGATTTTACCACAAAAAGTCTGCACTGACTTACTGATACTGCCGCTGCCTCCATGAACCCCATCACCACTACTTCCCGGGCAGGTTGGCTGCGAAGCAGGTGGTCTACCCTGGACATGTTTGTCTTCCGACCTCTCACTGCTGCCATTTTGCTGACTACCAGCCAAGCTACCAACTTGCTGGCTCTGCCGCTGCCTCACGGGCAGGCTGCCACCCTCTTCTGATGAGGATGAAGCCCCTTCTGCACCCAGCTCCTAAGTGCGATCAGATTTATCATCATCGAGTAGTGTCTGCACGTCACTGATGTCCTCCTCAACGGTCTCTGGGTCAGAAGCCTGACCGCTCATAACACCACCTCCCACGCCACTCTCCTCATCACTACTTGCCCATCTAGCGGAGAAAGCAGTAAATTTCTCCTCTAGATCTTGTCTGGCCATGAGCTGCTGACTGTACTCTAGTAGCTCATCCTCGCTGTATAGTGGAGCTGAGCCCACAGCATACAATACTTCTGTGGCTGAGGGAACAACAAAGGAAAGAAGCAGGTTGAGGACAGGTGAGGGCACAGGGCCTGCTATCAGGCCATGCCAACTAAGGGTTGTGTCTAACGAACCCAACGACTGTTGGCTGGTTTCACCACAAATAACTGCAACAATGAAGTGCGTATATATTTTTCTTTCTGTTCTGAAATAGGCCACTAAATGCTTTCAGCACAAATAACTGCAACAGTGAAGTGCGTTTATATTTTTCTTTTTGTGCTGAAATAGCCACTAAACGCTTTCACCACAAATAACTGCAACAGTGAAGTGCGTGTATATTTTTCTTTCTGTACTGAAGTAGGCCACTAAACACGTTCGCCACAAATAACTGAAATAGTGAAGTGCATATATATTTTTCTTTCTGTACTGAAATAGGCCACTAAATGCTTTCGCAACAAATGACTGCAACAGTGAACTGTGCATATATTTTTCTGTTTGTGCTGAAATAGCCACTAAACGCTTTCACCATAAATAACTGCAACAGTTAAGTGCGTATATATTTTTCTTTCTGTACTGAAATAGACCACTAAACGCTTTTACCACATATAACTGCAGAAGCAAACTGAGATTATATTTATATTTTTGTACTGAAATAGGCCACTAAACGCTTTCACCACATATAACTGCAGAAGTGAAGTGCGTATATATTTTTCTTTCTGTACTGAAATAGGACACTAAATGCTTTTGCCACAAATAACTGAAATAGTGAAGTGCATATATTTTTTTCTTTCTGTACTGAAATAGACCACTAAACGCTTTCACCACATATAACTGCAGAAGTGAACTGAGAATATATTTATATTTTTGTACTGAAATAGGCCACTAAATGCTTTCACCACATATAACTGCAGAAGTGAAATGCGTGTATATTCTTCTTTCTGTACTGCAATAGGCCACTAAACGCTTTCGCAACAAATAACTGCAACAGTGAAGTGTATGTTTATTTTTATTTTAGTACTAAAATAGGCCACTAAACTCTTTTACCACAAATAACTGCAACAGTGAAGTGTGTATATATATTTTTACTGTACTGAGAAAGGCCACTAAATGCTTTCGCCACAAATAACTGCAACAGAGAAGTGCGTATATATATTTTTCTTTCTCTACTGAAATAGGCAACTAAACATTTTCCCCACAAATAACTGCAACAGTGAAATGAGTATATATTTTTATTTCTGTACTGAAATAGGCCACTAAACGTTTTCACCACAAATAACTGCAAGAGTGAAGTGCGTATATATTTTTCATTCTGTACTGAAATAGGCCACTAAATGCTTTCTCCACAAATAACTGCAACAGTGAAGTGAGTATATATTTTTCTTTTGGTACTGAAAAAGGCTACTAAATGCTTTTGCCACAAATAACTGAAACAGTGGAGTGCATATATATTTTTCTTTCTGTACTGAAATAGGACACTAAATGCTTTTGCCACAAATAACTGAAATAGTGAAGTGCGCATATATTTTTCTTTCTGTACTGAAATAGGCCACAAAACGCTTTCGCAACAAATAATTGCAACAGTGAAGTGCGTATGTATTTTTCTGTTTGTGCTGAAATAGCCACTAAACGCTTTCACCATAAATAACTGCAACAGTGAAGTGTGTATATATTTTTCTTTCTGTACTGAAATAGGCCACTAAACGCTTTCACCACATAAAACTGCAGAAGTGAACTGAGAATATATTTATATTTTTGTACTGAAATAGGCCACTAAACGCTTTCACCACATATAACTACAGAAGTGAAATGCGTATATATTTTTCTTTCTCTACTGAAATAGGCCACTAAACAGTGAAGTGCATGTATATTTTATTTTAGTACTAAAATAGGCCACTAAACTCTTTTACCACAAATAACTGCAACAGAAAAGTGCGATATATTTTTCTTTCTGTCCTGAAATAGACCACTAAATATTTTCACCACAAATAACTGCAACAGTGAAATGTGTATATATTTTTCTTTCTGTACTGAAATAGGCCACTAAACGCTTTTGCAACAAATAAGTGCAACAGTCAAGTGCATATGTATATTTTTCTATCTATACTGAAATAGGCCACTAAACATTTTCACCACAAAAAAATGCAACAGTGAACTGTGCATATATATTTTTCTTTCTCTACTGGAATAGGCCACTAAACGCTTTAACCACAAATAACTGCAACAGTGAAGTGCGTATATATTTTCCATTCTGTACTGAAATAGGCCACTAAATGCTTTCTCCACAATTAACTGAAACAGGGAAGTGTGTATATATTTTTCTTTTTGTACTGAAATAGGCCACTAAACGCTTTCGCCACAAATAACTGAAATAGTGAAGTGCATATATATTTTTCTTTCTGTACTGAAATAGGCCACTAAATGCTTTCTCCACAATTAACTGAAACAGTGAAGTGTGTATATTTTATTCTTTTTGTATTGAAATAGCCACTAAACGCTTTCACCACAAATAACTGCAACAGTGAAGTGAGTGTATATTTTTCTTTCTGTACTGAAGTAGGCCACTAAACACGTCCGCCACAAATAACTGAAATAGTGAAGTGCATATATATTTTTCTTTCTGTAATGAAATAGGCCACTAAACGCTTTCGCAACAAATAACTGCAACAGTGAAGTGCGCATATATTTTTCTGTTTGTGCTGAAATAGCCACTAAACACTTTCACCACAAATAACTGCAACAGTTAAGTGCGTATATCTTTTTCTTTCTGAACTGAAATAGGCCACAAAATGTTTTCTCCACAAATAACTGCAACAGTGAAGTACGCATATATTTTTCTTTCTGTATTGCAATAGGCCACTAAACGCTTTCATCACAAATAACTTCAACAGTGAAGTGCGTATATATTTTTCTTTTTGTACTGCAATAGGCCGCTAAACGCTTTCTCCACAATTAACTTAAACAGTGAAGTGTGTATATATTTTTCTTTTTGTACTGAAATAGGCCACTAAACGCTTTCACCACATATAACTGTAGAAGTGAACTAAGAATATATTTATATTTTTGCACTGAAATAGGCCACTAAACGCTTTCACCAAATATAACTGCAGAAGTGAAATGCGGATATATTTTTCTTTCTGAAACGAAAAAGGCCACTAAACGCTTTCGCCACAAATAACTGCAACAGTGAAGTGTGTATATATTTTTCTTTTTGTACTAAAATAGGCCACTAAAGGCTTTTCAACATAACACTTGCACCCCAATAACAAGAACAAATTGCTGGAATGACAGAACTGTATAATGGCTATTTGGATCCCTAAATAATCTTTCCCTGCACTTGTAAATCGCTTTTCTAGCATTGTCCCTAGCGCCTTCTGATGTCTCTCCCTGCACTAAGATGCTGTGAAATGATTCCTCCCTATCCTTTCCCTGCACTTGTAAATCGCTTTTCTAGCACTGTCCCTAGCGCCTTCTGACAACTCTCCCTGCACTAAGATGCTGTGAAATGATTCCTCCCTATCCTTTCCCTGCACTTATAAATCATTTTTTCAGTAGTTTTTTTTTTACAATGAGGTTTTACCAATTGCTGTCCCTAGCGCCTTCTCACCTCTGTCCCTGCACTCAGAACGCTGGAAAATGTCTGACTCTAAGATGACCACCGTATTTATAGGGCTGTGACATCACAGTGCTGGCTGGCTGCTGATTGTCTGCATCATGCATGTCAGTCTGGGTGATCCCGCCTTCCCATACTTCCTTTCTCCATGTCCTCACACATGCATCAGTCATTTTAGGAAAATTGTGATTTGTTACCACGAAGTGCGAGGAAATTCGCTTTAGTGGCGAATCACATTTTTCCTGAAATTCGGATCGAATTCCACTTCGTCAGCTTTGATTCGCTCATCTCTAGTCACACAAGTTAAAAATAAAACGTCTGAACAAGCCCTATGGAACAATGGCATCTCAGTCTAGCATTCTGTGTCTGGGTCAGAACTGTAGCCATTTCTTAACAATATGCTCTGCTCCAGAAGGTCTGTCTCCACAGCTGATTCCAATCTGCAGCTACAAGATCATGTGATTAAACTCTACCATCCGACTAGTTATTGGAAGAGCAGTGGAGTGGCTGGGCAGGTGCTGGCTAAATGAAAATGAAGGTACATTTCTGATGTTTGCTCAACTGAAGATTTGGACCTCTCATATTATGGTACTGATTGAGATTTGGGAAATGTGAAGGGCAAGTGAAGACAGTTGTCTCTTTGTCATGTTTCAGAAACCATTCCTGAACAAGTTTTGCAGTGTGTTTCCTGCTAAAAGAAGAAACTGCAACTTGGGAATATCATTGTCCAAAAGGGGTAACAATGCAACTGTTTTTAGATGGGTGGTATGGTAAACTGATGCCTGTCAAGAAAACATTCCTATGAATGCTAGTACCCAATGTTTCCCAGGAGAACAATGGAGCACCGCACTGTCTCTGATGGCTTAACTTCATTCTATAATGCATCCTGCTGCCATCTCTTCCTCAGGTAAGCAACACACTTGTCCCCAGCAATTCATATAATGTGAAAGAAAATGTGACTCATCATAGCAGGCCACCGTCTTACACTGCTTTCTGGTCAAGTTCTGATGCTCACATGCTCATTGTGGGCACTTTTGGTGATGGGCATGGTTCAGGATGAGCATTTTTTACAGGTGCTATTGTAAAAAGATGATCAATTTTATTCACTTTACCTGTAAGTGGTTTAATGTTATGACTGATCTGTGTACATTATGAGTAAACTCCAACACATCTCATTAGCAGATCTTCATTTACTTATACTGCTTCATCCAGTAATGAATTTTCTTATGTCTGTCATCAATTAAAAATAAAGTAAATAAGAATGGGCTACATAGCTATAATAATTTATGACATAATTTGTTCATTGCCATCAGACATGACAGAAGTAAATGATTATGTCATGCATCAGTCAGAATTGTTTTTTGTTGAAAACATTTATCATAGTTAGTAAAAAAAAAATCATTTTATTGCAGTGTGCCTGCAGTCTGACATTCTATTTGCAAGTCATAGTGAACTCTTCCCAACAGACCACTTTGTGCTGTAAAAATGTTGCCATTTTAGGCATTTCATCAGAGTATGCCTGCAGCCTGATGTATTTTTTTTGTGCATCATAGTTTACGATATCTCAAATCCAAAACAGAAAACGAACATCCAGCTCAATTTCACAAAGGTTCAATGGTACTTTATTAGCGCGGTTAAAAGTTAAACATCCAGTCCAACCAGTCTTAGTCTACGCGTTTTGGGCTGTCAGGTATATAAACCCTTACTCTTGACATGCTGAAGACACAACTGAGCGCAGCATATAAAGTGGGTCAACACATGTGCCACTAAATGGGCTGTTATGTGACCCAAATAAGACGCTGCCAATCACATGCATCAACTCTTCTGTTTAAAAGTTATATAATTAATTATCTAAAAACACCAATATTCGACACAAAAGAAATTCCAGAGTGGGAAAATATATATCACTATATCGCATAGCATTATTGCTGCAATATCAGATCCAATCTTTTGTTAAGTCCCTTAGAATGGCAGCTGTCCAACTGAAAAATCCAGAAGGATTCCCTGTTGAGAAGTTTCCTCTTGTGATCACCTCCTCTGACTGGTGCTTTAACCCTCTCAATCCCCTGTACTTGCATGCCAGACGTGTCTCCACAATGGGCTACCGCAAAGTGCATGCTAGCCGCAGACACACTGTGGCTCCCATGGTACGGCACGTCCGAAATGTGTTTACGTATCCTTACCTTAATAGCATTAGTGATGCAGCCAACATACTGCAAGTGGCAAATCATACATGTAATCAGATATATAGCATATGTTGTATTGCAATTAAGGTGTGACCTTATTATAAAATCATTACCATTTGCAGTAGATCTCAATGATTTGATACGGTATTGGGATGGTAGGATGAGGTGTTGAGAAGGTGAGGGATTGGATGTCTGCGTCACAAACTCTGCAGATATAAGACATGGCTGAAAGAAGTCCTTATGGCAGTCTGGTCCGAATGGAGAAGAGGAGGGAAGAGAACATCTATATCAGAGGAGACATCACTGAATTTAAGAAGCATGTAGTGCTGTGTTCTCCTGTATGTTTGGTAGCTAAGAATGGAATTTAAATAGTAATAGTCACCCTAATGGGTCTGTCATTTTGACAGGAAGACTAGTTCTGTATGCTGCTCTATTCTTTCTTTCAAGTCTGAAGTAATGGCTGACAGAGGCTTAGATCAGAGCCTATGATAGCAGCATGGGAATATTCTTATTTGGTTAACATTTATCACTGTTCACTTACTTGAGGGTACTCTGTTAGAATTTCTTGTCACTAGGGAGTACTTGGAGTGACATGGCTATACAATTGTGCAGTGCTGCCCTGGCAAACTCAAGCTTACAGTTTTTATAGACTATAATATAAAAATTGTTCATATGTTTGAACTTGGTAAATAAGCACAAATAAAGAAAAACACTTAAAGTAATTAACTAACAATGTAAGACTTTCACTGATTTGTTCATTCTTTAGATTGATTTTGGACCATAAGACAGTGGACACAAATATTTTTGCTTATTATTAATTTTTATTTTTAATCTTGGTGTTTGTGTCTTGGGGTTACAATGATTGGGTTTTTTGTTTGAACACTACTCGTTATCTCATCTTTATCTGACTTTTCTCAGGTCTCACACTTGAACCCCTGAAGAACAAAGTGCTCAAGGAGAAACACCACAGGTGTTGTGAATCAGTCATGCGGGATACAAGAACACCTGATATAGCTTTGATATATGTAAACTTTCTTCTCTTTTACTCCTGGTGCTCCAGGCTTTTGTAAGGTTTGTACATTCTACATTCAAAATTAGTTTTCAAAGTCAAATCTAAAAGTTTGTTGCCACTATAACTTCTAAATCTAACACATAAAAAATTAAAGGAAAAGTTTTGATTTGCATGGTATATAAAGACTATTTACATGCAATTCTTGAAACTTTAGACTGAGTTCACAGATAGCAGTAGTATGCCAAGCAGCCAATGGCCACGTGCCAAAATGGCATGTTTTTGGCAAATTACATTAATTTTGCAAAGTTTTAACAGCTGAAACATCATAATAAAATGTATTTCAACTAATAAAAACAACATTTCTATATTGAAAAACGTCACCAATCCTTTGGAAAGCATTTAGCTCATTGTATTGTTTGTGCACAGAGAATCGATCAAGGTGCATAGACTAACCTTCATCAGTCTGAAATTATTTTTTTATCTATTATGTCCAAACCATAGCTCATTTATCAGTGCAAGTTCCTCATAAGCAGGGGGGGGGGGAAGTGTTATAGAAATATTAATAGTAGAAATCCGCTCTCATCAGACTTTGTGTAAGGACAGGCAAAACTCTCAACCGCAGTCAGACAAAGGTGTTTTCATGTTCAGTTCTGCTGAGCAACTGCCCTGCTCCTGCCCAGTCTGTACACTTTTATTGTTTACTCACAAAAGGTGTAACAATAGAAAAGGGGCTGGCCCATCACGGACCACTTACTTCATGTAACAAGGATGCAGGAAGTGATGACATACAGGAAGTGATGACATATGAAGACACCATCATTTAGAATAACATAGCCAGCTAACAAACACATGTATCCTATAACCACTGGAGTTAACTTTATCCATCCTTGCTCAGTGATCAATGCCAGATAAAGTTACTATGAACCTCATGCATGTTTATTTACAGGACAACGTCATTATCTCCAGCGGCTGATCAGGCGCACTAGAGACAACAAACTCACGTTCCTTTTTATATATTGTTCTCTTAACAAATGCATCCACGCCAAGCCAATAAATCTGCGTCTTGCGCGGGGGCCCTAGCCGGCGTCCATACATCAGCCAACAAAACACTGCTCTGCTGAACACATCAGTCTCCCCCGGCCCACAGCCCAGTGCTTAGCACATGGACCATTCACCGACGGAGACCTCTGCGCCCAGCAGCTGTGACAGGACATACACAGGAAGATATCCACTCCAATGGTTTACCCTGACACTGAGAGACATGATGACAATACACAATATATTAGAAACACATCCTAATAAAATTTCCACAAAAGACCCTCCTCTTTGTCATATGCTCCCCAGTGTCCCTCGACGAATCTCGATCTTCTTCTTTGAAAAAAACTGTCTTGTCTACGAAAAGTCCTGAATCCATAAAACAAAACAGATGATGGAAAACAGAAAGTTAATCTTGACACGTAGCTCAAAAACAAATCTTGACTCTGAGATTCTTTTCTTCGGGAGCTAACTCAGGAGGTGGTGTTTCGCGCTGGTCGCCGGCTGGTTTGGAATCCTCTGCATCTGGTCCATGGTTTGGTCTTCAGGGCATCTTGTCTGTTCGGGCTTCGGTAACTCAGTCGATTAGACATCAGGAACATCTTACTCCGCCGTATAGAAGGAATGGAAACAAAAAAACATAAGTACATGTCCTATTTCCTTTCGCCCGGATCCAATGGAAAACCAGTGAGCCCCAAGACCTCCCAAAGCTTTAAAATGGATTCCAACCCTCACTAGTCATAGCTCCGCCTCTGCCCTGCTTCTGTCAGTATGGGCCTGACCCTTGTCAATGGTGTCTGCTAGCCAGGCATAACCGTCATCTAATTCACAGAAACCCTCCTCTGGACGCTCTACTGATGTTTCTCGGTGATCTCTCTTACTGCCTCAACGGTTTCTTTGAACATCTCCTCCACTATGGACGAGAAATTGTTCAATCGCTTCATAAGTCCAACTCCCCATCACGTCCAGGCAGAAAACAAATCCCTTCTAGCTCTCTCTGCCCTTCTTACCTCCTTCCACACCATCAGTTTCTACCAATCGACTGCAACGTAAGATACAGGGACAAGCTTCACCAGGACATATGAACTTCTGGCATTAGGGGGAATTACCTTATAAGCGGCTAACCCGCATAGGAAATAGTATGGACCCGTCAACTCTACACAAGAACTTCTGACGGTCACGGGCTTCCAGTAATAACTGAATAGACTGAGGGATCGCTCCATGAGTCTGAACGTCACACCCTTCTTTCCAGCAGATATAATCTGGTCTATGGGTGTTATTAAAGAGATCGGGGGTTTCATTAGTAAGGTTGACCGTTATACCTTCCTCACAACTGGAGGATCCCACAAAATTAGGACCTTTACCACATCTACTGTATGGGTCGCCTAGCTGCCCAGACACCCATACAGGATTAACAAGCGAGGAGCAGGAGCCAGAGCTAATGGAAAATCAGTGCTATCAACAAATGTCTCCTTGTGGCCCTGGCTAGTTTGATGTGCATTTAACCATCAACAGTGTGGTTATTTTTTGGCCATATACTACATCAGGGGCAAGTTGAGCCTGTCACCCAGCGCCTAAAAAATAGACCTGACATTTCTATTCAACCAAATCTGTACTGTTTTAGCTGGTCAAGTTATTTGTAGTGACCGTAAAAGCACACTTTTTGTTCTGGGTTAAAAAACTATTCCCAAATTTGCCATTCTCAAAATAACTAGTTTCTGGTATTTGAGGCCTACTTGAAATCTATCCCAAAAAAGGATATCTTACATTGAAGGTACTGATAGTGTCATTCAGAAAAACCTAAGACACACGCTAGCGTGCAGATAGAAGTCTGATTCTGTGATTAAACCTATACCTGTCACACAGCGCAAAAAAAAACAGGCCTCACATCTCTATTCAACCAAATCTGTACTGTTTTAGCTGGTCAAGTTATTTGTAGTGACCGTAAAAGCACTTTTTTTTTTCTGGATTGAAAAACTATTCCCAAATTTGCCATTCTCAAAATAACTAGTCTCTGGTATTTGAGGCCTACTTGAAATCTATCCCAAAAAGGATATCTTACATTGAATATACTGATAGTGTCATTCAGAAAAACCTAAGACACACGCTAGCGTGCAGATAGAAGTCTGATTCTGTGATTAAACCTATACCTGTCACACAGCGCAAAAAAAACCAGGCCTCACATCTCTATTTAACAAATCTGTACTGTTTTAGCTGGTCAAGTTATTTGTAGTGACCGTAAAAGCACACTTTTTGTTCTGGGTTGAAAAACTATTCCCAAATTTGACATTCTCAAAATTGTGGTGAACGGGAACAATGACGAAAACATCTAATATGGGACGCGGACGTGGACATGGTCGTGGTGGTGTTAGTGGACCTTCTGGTGCTGGGAGAGGACGTGGCCGTTCTGCCACAGCCACACGTCCTAGTGTACCAACTACCTCAGGTCCCAGTAGCCGCCAGAATTTACAGGGATATTTGGTGGGGCCCAATGCCGTTCTAAGGATGGTAAGGCCTGAGCAGATACAGGCATTAGTCAATTGGGTGGCCGACAGTGCATCCAGCACGTTCACATTATCTCCCACCCAGTCTTCTGCAGAAAGCGCACAGATGGCGCATGAAAACCAAGCCCATCAGTCTGTCACATCACCCCCATGCATATCAGGGAAACTGTCTGAGCCTCAAGTTATGCAGCAGTCTCTTATGCTGTTTGAAGACTCTGCTGCCAGGGTTTCCCAAGGGCATCCACCTAGCCCTTCACCAGGGGTGGAAGAGATAGAATGCACTAACGCACAACCACTTATGTTTCCTCATGATGAGGACATGGGAATACCACCTCAGCACGTCTCTGATGATGACGAAACACAGGTGCCAACTGCTGCGTCTTTCTGCAGTGTGCAGACTGAACAGGAGGTCAGGGGTCAAGACTGGGTGGAAGACGATGCAGGGGACGATGAGGTCCTAGACCCCACATGGAATTAAGGTCGTGCCACTGACTTTCAGAGTTCGGAGGAAGAGGCAGTGGTGAGACCGAGCCAACAGCGTAGCAAAAGACAAAGAGGGAGCAGTGGGCAAAAGCAGAACACCCGCCGCCAAGAGACTCTGCCTGCTACTGACCGCCGCCATCTGGGACCGAGCACCCCAAAGGCAGCTTCAAGGAGTTCCCTGGCATGGCACTTCTTCAAACAATGTGCTGACAACAAGACCCGAGTGGTTTGCACGCTGTGCCATCAGAGCCTGAAGCGAGGCATTAACGTTCTGAACCTTAGCACAACCTGCATGACCAGGCACCTGCATGCAAAGCATGAACTGCAGTGGAGTAAACACCTTAAAAACAAGGAAGTCACTCAGGCTCCCCCTGCTACCTCTTCTGCTGCTGCCGCCTCGGCCTCTTCTGCTGCTGCCGCCGCCTCGGCCTCTTCTTCCGCCTCTGGAGGAACGTTGGCACCTGCCACCCAGCAAACATGGGATGTACCACCAACACCACCACCTGCGTCACCAAGCATCTCAACCATGTCACACGGCAGCGTTCAGCTCTCCATCTCACAAACATTTGAGAGAAAGCGTAAATTCCCACCTAGCCACCCTCGATCCCTGGCCCTGAATGCCAGCATTTCTAAACTACTGGCCTATGAAATGCTGTCATTTAGGCTGGTGGACACACACAGCTTCAAACAGCTCATGTCACTTGCTGTCCCACAGTATGTTGTTCCCAGCCGCCACTACTTCTCCAAGAGAGCCGTGCCTTCCCTGCACAAACAAGTGTCCGATAAAATCAAGTGTGCACTGCGCAACGCCATCTGTGGCAAGGTCCACCTAACCACAGATACGTGGACCAGTAAGCACGGCCAGGGACGCTATATCTCCCTAATTGCACACTGGGTAAATGTAGTGGCGGCTGGGCCCCAGGCGGAGAGCTGTTTGGCGCACGTCCTTCCGCCGCCAAGGATCGCAGGGCAACATTCTTTGCCTCCTGTCTCCTCCTACTCAGCTTCCTCCTCCTCTTCTTCCACCTGCTCATCCAGTCAGCCACACACCTTCACCACCAACTTCAGCACAGCACTGGGTAAACGTCAGCAGGCCATTCTGAAACTCATATGTTTGGGGGACAGGCCCCACACCGCACAGGAGTTGTGGCGGGGTATAGAACAACAGACCGACGAGTGGTTGCTGCCTGTGAGCCTCAAGACCGGCCTGGTGGTGTGCGATAATGGGCGAAATCTCGTTGCAGCTCTGGGACTAGCCGGTTTGACGCACATCCCTTGCCTGGCGCATGTGCTGAATTTGGTGGTGCAGAAGTTCATTCGCAACTACCCCGACATGTCAGAGCTGCTGCATAAAGTGCGGGCCGTCTGTTCGCGCTTCCGGCGTTCACACCCTGCCGCTGCTCGCCTGTCTGCGCTACAGCGTAACTTCGGCCTTCCCGCTCACCGCCTCATATGCGACGTACCCACCAGGTGGAACTCCACCTTGCATATGCTGGACAGACTGTGCGAGCAGCAGCAGGCCATAGTGGAGTTTCAGCTGCAGCACGCACGGGTCAGTCGCACTGCGGATCAGACACACTTCACCACCAATGACTGGGCCTCCATGCGAGACCTGTGTGCCCTGTTGCGCTGTTTCGAGTACTCCACCAACATGGCCAGTGGCGATGACGCCGTTATCAGCGTTACAATACCACTTCTATGTCTCCTTGAGAAAACACTTAGGGCGATGATGGAAGAGGAGGTGGCCCAGGAGGAAGAGGAGGAAGAGGGGTCATTTTTAGCACTTTCAGGCCAGTCTCTTCGAAGTGACTCAGAGGGAGGTTTTTTGCAACACCAGAGGCCAGGTACAAATGTGGCCAGACAGGGCCCACTACTGGAGGACGAGGAGGACGAGGATGAGGAGGAGGTGGAGGAGAATGAGGATGAAGCATGTTCACAGCGGGGTGGCACCCAAAGCAGCTCGGGCCCATCACTGGTGCGTGGCTGGGGGGAAAAACAGGACGATGACGATACGCCTCCCACAGAGGACAGCTTGTCCTTACCTCTGGGCAGCCTGGCACACATGAGCGACTACATGCTGCAGTGCCTGCGCAATGACAGCAGAGTTGCCCACATTTTAACGTGTGCGGACTACTGGGTTGCCACCCTGCTGGATCCCCGGTTCAAAGACAATGTGCCCACCTTACTTCCTACACTGGAGCGTGATAGGAAGATGCGCGAGTACAAGCGCACGTTGGTAGACGCGCTACTGAGAGCATTCCCAAATGTCACAGGGGAACCAGTGGAAGCCCAAGGCGAAGGCAGAGGAGGAGAAAGAGGTCGCCAATGCAGCTGTGTCACGCCCAGCTCCTCTGAGGGCAGGGTTAGCATGGCAGAGATGTGGAAAAGTTTTGTCAACACGCCACACCTAAGTGCACCACCACCTGATACGGAACGTGTTAGCAGGAGGCAACATTTCACTAACATGGTGGAACAGTACCTGTGCACACCCCTCCACGTACTGACTGATGGTTCGGCCCCATTCAACTTCTGGGTCTCCAAATTGTCCACGTGGCCAGAGCTAGCCTTTTATGCCTTGGAGGGGCTGGCCTGCCCGGCGGCCAGCGTTTTGTCTGAACGTGTATTCAGCACGGCAGGGGGCGTCATTACAGACAAACGCAGCCGCCTGTCTACAGCCAATGTGGACAAGCTGACGTTCATAAAAATGAACCAGGCATGGATCCCACAGGACCTGTCCATCCCTTGTGCAGATTAGATATTAACTACCTCCCCTTAACAATATATTATTCTACTCCAGGGCACTTCCTCATTCAATACTATTTTTAATTTCATTTTACCATTATATTGCGGGGCAACCCAAAGTTGAATGAACCTCTCCTCTGTCTGGGTGCCGGGGCCTAAATGTGTGAAAGTGGCCTGTTCCAGTGGTGGGTGACGTGAAGCCTGATTCTCTGCTATGACATGAAGACTGATTCTGCGCTGACATAAGGCCAGATTCTCTGTTACGGGACCTCTCTCCTCTGTCTGGGTGCCGGGGCCTAAATGTGTGACAGTGGCCTGTTACAGTGGTGGGTGACGTGAAGCCTGATTCTCTGCTATGACATGAAGACTGATTCTGCGCTGACATAAGGCCAGATTCTCTGTTACGGGACCTCTCTCCTCTGCCTGGGTGCCTGGGACTAAATGTGTGACAGTGGCCTGTTCCAGTGGTGGGTGACGTGAAGCCTGATTCTCTGCTATGACATGAAGACAGATTCTGTGCTGACATAAGGCCAGATTCTCTGTTACAGGACCTCTCTCCTCTGTGTGGGTGCCGAAGCCTAAATGTGTGACAGTGGCCTGTTCCAGTGGTGGGTGACGTGAAGCCTGATTCTCTGCTATGACATGAAGACTGATTCTGCGCTGACATAAGGCCAGATTCTCTGTTACGGGACCGCTCTCCTCTGTCTGGGTGCCGGGGACTAAATGTGTGACAGTGGCCTGTTCCAGTGGTGGGTGACGTGAAGCCTGATTCTCTGCTATGACATGAAGACTGATTCTGCGCTGACATAAGGCCAGATTCTCTGTTACGGGACCTCTCTCCTCTGCCTGGGCCTAAATGTGTGACAGTGGCCTGTTCCAGTGGTGGGTGACGTGAAGCCTGATTCTCTGCTATGACATGAAGACTGATTCTGCGCTGACATAAGGCCAAATTCTCTGTTACGGGACCTCTCTCCTCTGCCTGGGTGCCTGGGCCTAAATGTGTGACAGTGGCCTGTTCCAGTGGTGGGTGACGTGAAGCCTGATTCTCTCTATGACATGAAGACTGATTCTGCGCTGACATAAGGCCAGATTCTCTGTTACGGGACCTCTCTCCTCTGCCTGGGTGCCTGGGCCTAAATGTGTGACAGTGGCCTGTTCCAGTGGTGGGTGACGTGAAGCCTGATTCTCTGCTATGACATGAAGACTGATTCTTCGCTGACATCAGGCCAGATTCTCTGTTACGGGACCTCTCTCCTCTGCCTGGGTGCCTGGGCCTAAATGTGTGACAGTGGCCTGTTCCAGTGGTGGGTGACGTGAAGCCTGATTCTCTGCTATGACATGAAGACTGATTCTCTGCTGACATGAAGCCAGATTCTCTGCTATGGCATGAAGAGACTGATTCTGTGCTGACATGAAGCCAGATTCTTTGCTATGGCATGAAGAGACTGATTCTCTGCTGACGTGAAGCCAGATTCTCTGCTATGGGACCTCTGTCCAATTGATATTGGGTCATTTTTATTTTTTTAATTTTTATTTTAATTCATTTCCCTATCCACATTTGTTTTCAGGGGATTTACCTACATGCTGCTGCCTTTTGCAGCCCTCTAGCTCTTTCCTGGGCTGTTTTACAGCCTTTTTAGTGCCCAAAAGTTCGGGTCCCCATTGACTTCAATGGGGTTCGTGTTTGGGACGAAGTTCGGTTCGGGTTCGGATCCCGAACCCGAACATTTACGTGAAGTTCGGCCGAACTTCTCGAACCCGAACATCCAGGTGCTCGCTCAACTCTACTTAAAACCAAACCTCACATACAAAAAAACAAAAAACAAAAAAACCTTTGGAAAACATACAACTGTATAGGACTGAATTAACAAATCAATGTCTTGGAGGGTTGACCTGAAACCGTGAGCAGGAGAATTTCTACCCACCCAGTCATTGAAATGTTAATTTGCCCAGCCCCAAGCCAGCTTCAGATTAATTTTACCAAAGAAGCAGGATTTAACAATACAAGGTCCTGAAACCGTTTTTTTTTAGGGGAAGGGAAAAATCTATTTAAATTACCGTATTTTTCGCCCTATAAGATGCACCGGCTCATAAGACGCACCTAGGTTTTTGAGGAGGAAAATAAGAAAAAATATATTTTTAACCAAAAGGTGTGCTTTTGGTGGGTTTGAACTAATGGCGGTCTGTGCATGACACTATTATGGGGGATCTGTGGATGATGCACTGTTATGGGGTGGGGGATTTGTGGATGGCACTGTTATGTGGGGGATCTGTGGATGGCACTGTTATGGGGGGGAGCTGTGGATGGCATTATGATGGGGGGGTCTGTGGATGGCATTATGATGGGTGGGATCTGTGGATGGCATTATGATGGTGGGGGGGATCTGTGGGTGGCATTATGATGGTGGGGGGATCTGTGGATGGCATTATGATGGTGGGGGGATCTGTGGATGGCATTATGATGGTGGGGGGATCTGTGGATGGCATTATGATGGTGGGGGGATCTGTGGATGGAATTATGATGGTGGGGGGATCTGTGGATGGCATTATGATGGGGGGATCTGTGAATGGCATTATGATGGTGGGGGGGATCTGTGGATGGCATCCACAGATCCCCCCCACCATGATAATGCCATTCACAGATCCCCCCATCATAATGCCATCCAAAGATCCCCCCATCATAATGCCATCCACAGACCCCCCCCCCCATCATTATCCCATCCATAGATCCCTAAGGAGGGGCTGTAGTAGGCAGGGAGAGCGGCGGGGCATTGCAGGCACTGTACTCTGGCCCCACCGCTCAGTATGTACTGTATTATACCTAGTGTTAATTATAATATCTAAACTGCACTCCCCCTGCTCCCCATCTGTACCGTACTTACTGGTACACATGTCACACTCCGTCTCCTGTAGTAAGCACTAGCAGGCAGGCTGGGCTGCATGCGGCTGTAACTCACTGAGGTCACGTGCCTGCTCCGCCTAGTTTATTCATAAAGTAGGCAGGGCAGGCACGTGACCTCAGTGAGTTACGGCCGCCTGCAGCCCAGCCTGCCTGCTAGCGCTTACTACAGGAGACGGAGTGTGACATGTGTACCGGTAAGTACGGTACAGATGGGGAGCAGGGGGAGCGCAGTTTAGATATTATGATTAACACTAGGTATAATACAGTACATACTCAGCGGTGGGCCAGAGTACAGTGCCTGCACTGCCCTGCCGCTCTACCCGCCTACTACAGACCCTCCTCACTAATGCATCGCAGACTGCGATGTAAATTTCCAGCATTCGCCACATAAGATTCAGGGGCACTTTTCCCCCACTTTTTTTTGGGGGGGGAAAGTGCGTCTTAGAGTTAGGTAGGTCTTAGAGTTAAAATGGTTTATAAAGACCTTAATTTACCCTTCTCTGGCACACTAAAATTTGAAACTCTACTGAATTCCAGGAACCGAGCTCTTTCCTCTCTGAGCTTTACATTTTCACATTTTAACCGTGCATATTGGGATTTAAAATCTGCTTTATTGATCAATGACCTTGGCTGTCCTTGGGTTCTATGCCTTTGCAAAGAACCATGTCTGAGACCATTAACCCACCTTTCTGAATAAACCACTTTACTTCTAGGTGTGGTTCTGGGGTACTTAACATATCTGTGTCTGTTGCCATTAGCAACGTCACAATATCGTGCAATGTGCCCATATTCCCTGCATGCAAAGCAACGAATAGCTTGTCTCCCTGCACAATACCTTGTCTGGGCACATGGTGATTTGACTTGGTGCACAACATTAATCATCCTAGCATGACTAGATCCCACACTACTATCTGTATTGAGACCACTTACCACGGACTCATCTGAGGAATCTTCTGGCATTGTGTTAACACTTCCAACTCCAGGGTCAGACACACTGTCCATCTCCATCCCCGAGTCGGATCCACTATGTGACACACAGTCCTCAGACTTCTCCATGCTTACAGCCCATACATGTCCTCTAAACCTAGACACATAACTCTCTAACGGTTACTCCAATGACTCTGGCTGCACTAAGCACTGAGAATGTTCATCTTCTGTCCTCCTGCAGAGAGCAGACAATTCCCTTACAGCACCCTGTGCGTGCATCAGGCTTTCAGATAACCATTCATTCTCTTTGCGCAGCTCAGTATTACACCTAACAGTATATTCATAATTAGCGCTAGCTTCAGCTGCCTGCTGGACAAGATTTCTCAATTTAACAATTTCCACTTTTAAATTTTCCACTTCTCCTTCCAAACTCAGCTTCAGCCTACAAGACTCCTGATATTTATCCGCTATCCACCCAGCCGCAAAAATCAGAGCATACTTGCCTTTCCTTTTGCACCATTTTTTGGTACCAATCAGGTTTGCTACACAATTCTGAGCCTGCAGCCATGGATCAGTCGATCCCTGCATAACTTGAAGAATGGCCGCCATGTCCTTCGACTATGCAACTTCTTAAAAAATACTTTCCATTGCACAAGAAAACAAAGCACTGGTACCAATTTCTAGGAGTTCTCCCAATACTTTTGGCACAGAACTACAAGCACCTCCTTTCTACACGGTAGTACCCATATTAATTATGCCAAACAATTTTACAATTCAGTGTAACAGCCACAGATATACAAACATTAAGCAGAATTATCAACTATAGAACAGTTTCACCGCTAAACTGCCACTAATGCTCACACAATGATTCCTGTATCAGACTGGTCACTGAGCTTTACCATAACCGAACACTCAACTGATATCCAGCACAAAACTTACCAACACAAAATCAAACTGTACATAGAAAGGTTACAAAAAGACAAGATAACTATTCTGGACAAAACTGACATTTGAGGCAAAAACAACCAAATTGCTTTCCATAGACACCAAAACTAATAATGAACCAGCTCAAACTTAAATGAATTCCTTGTTAAAACCTGCAGCACCAAACTAACCAAGATGGCCGACAAAACCTCATGTCTTCACACACACAAAGGACATCAAAGATGGCCGACAAACCCACATGGCCTTCACACAAACAAAGGAAAATAAAATGTTCGACAAACCCACATGGCCTTCACACAAAGGAAGACAAGATAGTATCTACAATATCCAGCAATAGGAAAACCAAACTAAACAAAACAGTTTCTATATTCCCTGTTCCCCACCCCCGAAACCAGAGCAAACCTCCACTCTGTGGGTGATTTACAGGCTAACAATATAAAAATACTCTTTAAATGCTGTCTCTGATGTACTGCTCAGCACACACATACTCAGATCCACCAAAAACTGCACAACGGAAAAGCACTTACCTTATCCTTACACAAATAGAGCGAAAAACGTTCTTTTAACAAGCAGAAATTTTCTCTGACGCAGCAGACAAGTACTACAGTTTACTTTTCTCTCCCATTTTACCTGCTGTGCAGAGAAAAAATCTGTTGAATCCTTCCAAACTCGCCATCTGTTATAGAAATATTAATAGAAGAAATCCGCTCTTATCAGACTTTGTCTAAGGACAGGTAAATCTCTCAACCGCAGTCAGACAAAGGTGTTTTCATGTTCAGTTCTGCTGAGCAACTGCCCTGCTCTCGCACAGTCTGTACACTTTTATTGTTTACTCACAAAAGGTGTAACAATAGAAAAGGGGCTGGCCCATCACCCGACCACTTACTTCATGCAACAAGGATGCAGGAAGTGATGACATACAGGAAGTGATGACATAGAAAGACAAGACACCATCATTTAGAATAACATAGCCAGCTAACAAACACATGTATCCTATAACCACTGGAGCGAACTTTATCCAGCCTTGCTCAGTGATCAATGCCAGATAAAGTTACTATGATCCTCATGCATGTTTATTTACAGGACAACGTTATTATCTCCAGCGGCTGATCAGGCGCACTAGAGACAACAAACGCACGTTCCTTTCATATATTGTTCTCTTAACAAATGCATCCACGCCAAGCCAATGAATCTGCGTCTTGCGCGGGGGCCCTAGCCGGCGTCCATACATCAGACAAAAAAACACTGCTCTGCTGAACACATCAGTCTCCCCCGGCCATATATATATATTTTTTGTGTGTCAGTGTGCTAACTTTTAAATCAGTGCTCATCTCTTTACTATCTTACACTGACTCCGGTAACAGGCAGTGAGGGCGGCGCTCTCTCACTGACGTCACGCGCCTGCTCCTCCCACTAGGCGGCGAAGGCGCGTGACGTCAGTGAGTGAGCGCTGCCGCCCGCACTACCTGTTACTGGAGGGAGCTGAATGTAAGGTAGACTAGCGTCTAGTTTTCTGCCAGTATTGATAGGTGCATCATTTATGTGGTTTTTGCCGCTGTCCGGTTGTTGTATAATTCAGCCCTCCAGTAAGTCTTTGGGTATCGGAGTAACACGAGCCACAGTTAGGACTTGGGAAAGGAGACCGCTATAAGCGAAGTCCAGTTCTGCAGTGTTGTGCACAAGTGTCATTACAGATTAGAGGCAATGGGCTTGGTAAGCATATCGTCTCTATTAATGGCAAAAGACTCAATCGCGTAACTAGACTGTCTATCTGGCACTGAGCATCTGAAGTTGCATTCAAACCCTACTAGTAAAGAGATGAGCGCTGATTTAAAGTTACTGTCTGCAGGATACCGATTACAGTTTATAAATGTATACTACTGTGAGCGGCGGGGAGGGGGATCTATGGATGACGGCACTGTTATAGGGAGGGGAATCCGTGGATGACACTGTTATTGGGGGGGGGGTCTGTGGATGACACTTATGGGGGGGGATCTGTGGATGACACTCTTATGGAGGGGGATCTGTGCACTGTTATGGGGAGGGGGATCTGTGGATGACCTCCATAACAGTGCCATCCACAGATCCCCCTCCATAACAGTGTGTCATCCACAGATCCCCCATAACAGTGTGTCATCCACAGATCCCCCATAACAGTGTGTCATCCACAGATCCCCATAACAGTCTGTCATCCACAGATCCCCCATAACTGTCATGCCCTGCTCATGCTATGTGCGGAGGTCTGCCAGGTTAGCAGCACGTGTCTAGCCTTTTGTTTTGTTTTGGAGTTGAGCTATATCCACCTCCCTTCAGGTGCACTGGGTGGGGTCGTTGGTTTGAGTTAAAATTACACCCACTCCCAGTGTCCTGTGCGGGTTATAGCTTCTGTCTGGCTCTGTGAAAGGA
Organism: Bufo bufo; assembly: GCF_905171765.1. Classification (NCBI taxonomy): domain Eukaryota; kingdom Metazoa; phylum Chordata; class Amphibia; order Anura; family Bufonidae; genus Bufo; species Bufo bufo. The sequence goes on from NC_053390.1 coordinate 631,847,013, forward strand.
AGGAAGGAAGGATTTGCTGTTCCTGCTCAGAAAAGATAAGTTGGTTTTTGTTTTCTTGTGGTTGGCTGTCTTGGCTGTTAGAGAGACGCCTGCCCCCTCCAGGTTCTGAGGGAGCAGGCTGCCTCTATCCCCCTTTCACCATCTTAGGGATTTTAGGGAATTTTCAGCCCAGGCACGAGGACACGTTATTCCCACCTTCAGGGTCTGAACGTAGGCATAGAAGTATAGGGAGAGCTGGTAGGGATTTGTCAGGAGGTGACCTTGATCCCCAGCTTCTCACCTAGACACTTGTTTGTTTATTTTTCTGTGTATCTGGTATCCTGTCCAGCGTGACAATAACAGTGTGTCATCCACAGATCCCCCATAACAGTGTGTCATCCACAGATCCCCCATAACAGTGTGTCATCCACAGATCCCCCATAACAGTGTGTCATCCACAGATCCCCCATAACAGTGTGTCATCCACAGATCCCCCCCATAACAGTGCCATCCACAGATCCCCCCCCATAACAGTGCCATCCACAGATCCCCCCATAACAGTGCCATCCACAGATCCCCCCATAACAGTGCCATCCACAGATCCCCCATAACAGTGACTGGAGCAGACCTGCTGATAAACACACCTAGGCCACCACCAGTCAAGGTAAAAACTTACAGTTGTCAATAATGTAATGTAGTGTAGGGGGTCATGTAATGTTTTGAGGCCAAAATGGCACAGATGACCACCAAGAATATCTAAAATTAGCTGGTCAAGTAAAATGTTGCATGAAACAATCATTAAATAGGTGGCCGACAAAAAGGGGGGGGTTAAAGGGTGTGGTCAATGGGCTGAGTCAAGGGGGGCGGCAAAATTAGCTTTCATCTGGAAGGGGGGGGGGGGTTGGGGGGCCCAGGCCTTGAGCTGTGTAAGGGGCCCCAACATTTCTGATGGCAGCCCTGCATGGACCATTCGCAGACGGAGACCTCTGCGCCTAGCAGCTGTGACAGGACATACACAGGAAGATATCCACTCCAATGGTTTACCCTGACACTGAGAGACATGATGACAATACACAATATATTAGAAACACATCCTAATAAAATTTCCACAACAGAAGCAAAGTACAAGAAAAAAATAGAAAATACAAGCCCAGTTGCTCTGACATATTACTACTAACATGAATAAAGGAAAGTGATTTCTGCCAAAATTGTCTAAGATGCAGGAAGACCTAGAGACTGAAGACAATTTATTTTACAAGCAAACAGAATGTTTTTTTTTTATTTAATTAGATCCAGTCAAATGAAATGGGTTGTTTGATAACAGAAAAAAAGTTTTTTCATTGGTTTTGAATGTCAATTTTTCAGACTTGCTAATACATTCTCATAGATGTCCCAATTTCATTGTCAGTCCCATGTCTTCCTTTACCCCCTCTCTGTGTCAGCAACTTGCTTAAAGGGAGTTGAATGGCTCAGTTTTTTCATTTTTTTTTTAAACTTAGCCAGCCTTTTTTTCTGTCTCTGAATCAGCTAAGCCAGACAGCCTGTCCCCTTCAAGCACATCACTCTAACTGTGTCAGAAGGGCAGTCACCCCCTCCTATCAGCTATTCAGGTGTAGCTCTGTTGCCGTACGTCAGCCCCAGACTACACAACACAGTTAACCTTGTAGTGGAAGCAGCTAGTTAACAGAGCACTACTCCTATTAAAGTCAATGAGAGCAGTGCTACAATGACAAGCTCTGCCCACTACAAAGTTGAGATTGCTGTGTAGTTCCAGTGCCAACTTCCAGCAATGGAGGTACACACAAACACTTAATCTTCAGGGGAGGGGGGAGGGGGGCAGGTGACAGACCCACACCTATTAGCTAGTGCTGGTCTATCCTGAGGATTTGCCATGACTTAGTTAAAGCTGGTCAACCCCTATAATAAATTATTTATAGGCCACAGGAAGAAAAAGTGGAAAAAATAATGGAATTGTTTTCTGTTCATCTCACCTACCAAAAGCAGAATAATTAGTAATTACAGTGATTGGCTGGCCGGAACATGTCATCGGGTGCTATATACACGTGTTCGGCTCAGTCTTAGTCAGGGAGAGCTGGAGAGTAGAAGGGAGAGATAGTGTAGGGAGTGAAATAGGAATATTTTAGCTTTTATACTTTTATACTAGGACTATTTTTGTGTGTGGCAGTAATATATATTTTTTAATGCAACCTGCACTAAATTGCTAAAACTTGTTAAAGACCCAAAAGTCCTTTTAAGGACTATAGTTGTATATGGCAGCAATATATATTTTTGGCGCAACCTGCACTAAATAGATTGCAATTGTTTGGCCGCTGCAGAAAGCGACATGATCTGCGCTACATCTCCTGTCTAACATGTGCACAGCCTAAAAATATCAGGGACGGGGAAGTGGCCGTGCTGCTGATGGTGCAGGCAGAGGCCGTGGCCCTGAGCGCGGTGAAACTGTGCCTGCTGCCAGAACACAAGAAACACACTCATCCACGATACCTAGCTTCATGTCCCAGTTTGAAGGGCGGCGCAGGACACCACTCTCAAAGTCAGACCAGTGCGACCAGATGGTTGGTTGGATTGCAGCAGATAATGCATCCAGTCGGTTAAGCACCACCCTGTCTTCCACAAATTCCATTATCAGTATCCAAGAGTCTGGTCAACAGAATCCTCACTCTGATACTTCTTCCACCCACCATGGAGAGTCTTGGCAAACAAGCGATCCCACACTCGGATATTCCGAGGAGCTGTTTTCATCGCCTTTCCTTAATTTGGGCCGCTCACCAAGCCCGCTTGAAGAGGGACATGAGGAAATCTTGCGTTTATTTACAATTGGTCACTAGGACCAGAAGTTGTCCCTGGGTTTACATATGTTACTAATCTTTATGAATATAAAATGTAACGTTTATTACTTGTCTCTAAAATTACTACCTAAGGACTGACACTTTTAAAATTATCAGCTGTGTCTGCATTGCTGTTAGTGCGTCGCTGTCTTAAGCAATGGTGCTAGCTGCGGGCTCCACTTGTTACTGCCTAGTATGCTCTGCATTAATCACGCACTCCTCTCGTGCTGTGTTGTAATCGCACTGTTAGTCTCACAGTGCGCTACTACCTGAGTGAGTGAGTCCCCTGCTGCGATTACAACACAGCACGAGAGGAGTGTGTGATTAATGCAGAGCATACTAGGCAGTAACAAGTGGAGCCCCGCAGCTAGCACCATTGCTTAAAGGGCTTCTGTCAGCCCACTAAACCGTTTTTTTTTTTTTTGTTTAATAATAATCCCTACACTGCGATTTATCCATACATAAGTAAAATAATAATTTTCGTTCAGTAGAATTTGCTAAAACGCTATTTTTATAATATGTAAATTACCTTGCTACCAGCAAGTAGGGCGGCTACTTTCTGGTAGCAGCCGCATCCTCCGATCGTAATGACGCCCCCTCCGCTTGTTGATTGACAGGGCCAGGGAACGGAATCGTTCTCTGCTGGCCCTGCCTGTTTTCATTCAATATCTGGCGCCTGCGCCGAGGCCGTACCTATCTTCAATCGGCGCAGGCGCACTGAGAGGCGGCCACTCACTCGGCCGCTTCATCCTCAATGCGCCTGCGCTGATGACGTCACATCTACACCCGGCGCAGGCGCATTGAGGATGGAGCGGCCGATTGAAGATAGGTCTCAAGAGGGTTATGATGAGGATTAGACACAGTTGTCAATAACTGAGGTTGTTGTTAGGACAACAAGTCAGGAGGATGACCAGAGTGAGGAAGTGGAAGAGGTGGCGCTGGACGATGAAGTCACTGACCGAACCTGGGAAGGTGGCAAGACAAGCGAGGACAGCAGTACAGAGGGGGAGGGATCCTCAGCACTGCAACAGGCTGGAAGAGGCATTGGGGTGGCAAAAGGGAGAAGAAGGGCCACACCAAATAGGCTTGCAACTGTTCCCCAAAGCACCCCCTTGCGGCAATCTCCCTTGCCAAGGGGTAGGTGTTCCGCAGTATGGTGCTTTTTTGAAGAAAGTGACGATAAAAGAATTGTAATTTGCAACCTGTACCGTACTAAAATGAGCAGGGGCATGAACACTAGCAACCTCAACACCACCAACATGATCTGCCACATGGCATCAAAGTACCCTGATAGGTGGGCCGAACGCCTGGGTCCACAACCAGTGTCTGCGGATCACACCACTGCCTCCTCTTCCCCTGTGTTATGTGCTGGCCAATCGCCTGTCCAAGACGCAGGCCCAGATGCCTCCCGCCATGCACCTGGACCTTCGCAAGCACCATAAGCTAGCACATCCTCTTCTGTGTCCCAGCGCTGCGTACAGGTGTCTACAGTATACTCAAGGCATTTGAACGAAAGTGCAAATACCCAGCCACCCACCTACAGACCATAGCACTAAATGCGCACCTTTCCAAATTTCTGGCCCTGGAAATGTTGCCATTTTGGCTTGTGGGCACTGATGCTTTCCGCAGCCTTATGGAGGTGGCCGTCCCGCGGTACTCTGTCCCCAGCTGCCAAAATTTTTCATGGTGTGCAGTCCCAGCCTTAAACCAGCATGTGTCCCGTAACATCACCCGTGCCCTGACCAACGCAGTTATTGGGAAGGTCCACTTAACGACTGGCACATGGACAAGTGGATTTGGCCAGGGACACTACATTTCCCTAAAGGCATACTGGGTAAACGTTGTGAAGGCAGGGAGCGAGTCGTAACCTGGGATGGCACAGGTGCTACCGACGCCATGGATTGCGTCAGGGTTTCCGCCACCACCTACGTTAGTGGCTGCCATCCCCCCCCCCCTTCTCTTCCTCTGCCTCCTTCTCTAATTCCAACTCTGAATTCTTATTTTGCAGCACCAGTCAGCCATCAGTCAGTAGCTGGAAGCAGTGTAGCACTGCAGTGGGGAAGCGGCAACAGGCCGCGCTTAAACTGATCTGCTTAGGTGACAAACAGCACACCGTCGCAGAGCTGTGGCAGGGGATAAGGGACCATACTGAGCTGAGGCTCTGGTCACTCAACCTACAACCAGGCATGGTTGTGTCTGATAATGACCATAACTTGTTTGTGGCTTAGGAGCTCAGCAAGCTCACACACATACCATGACTAGCCCACGTGCTCAATCTAGTGGTTCAGCGGTTTCTTAAAACCTACCCTAATTTTCCTCAGCTACTGGTGAAGGTGCACCACGTGTGTGCCCATTTCCGCAAGTCATCGACAGCTTCGCAGGTCTGGCAACGGTGCAGCAGCGCTTGCAATTTCCAGCTCACTGACTGTAGTGCGACGTGAGCATGAGCTTGAGCTCCACGTTCCACATGTTGGCCAGGCTTTGTAAGCAGCAGAGGACAGTAGTAGAATACCAGCTGCAACATGGTTGTCGCCTTTACAGTCAGCTTCCGCTCATCACAAATGAAGAGTGGGCATTGATGTCTGACCTCTGTAAAGTTTTACGCAACTTTGAGGAATCAACAAAGATGGTGAGCGGCGATAACGCTATTATCAGCGTAACCATCCCACTTCTGTCTACTCAAACGCTCGCTGCTCACAATTAAGATGGACACTTTGCATGTGGAAGAGGTGGAAACAGGAAAAGACAGTACACAGCGTGATAACCAGACCACCCTCAGTTCGTCTTCTCAGCACAAGTTGGATGATGATGATGAGGAGGAGGATTAGCATGAGACGGTTGCCTCCGTTACAGAGGGTAGTACCCATGGAAGTTTTATTCCATCTGTTCAGCGTGGATGGGTAGAAGAGGAGGAACAGGATGAGGAGATTGAAATTCATCCTCTTGATAAGGACAGCAAAGTCTTGTCTGTTGGGACTCTGGCACACATGGCTGATTTTATGTTAGGCTGCTTTTCCCATGACCCTGCATTGTACACATTTTGGCCAACACTGATTACTGTTTATCTACCCTTCTCGACTCCCGCTACAAAGAGAACTTCTCATCTCTCATTCCTGTGGTGGAGAGGACGATGTCACGGTGGGGAGTGGGGGGAACTCCCCACCGTACGATGAAGGGTATGCGGGGAAGAAGATAGGCCAGAATGCCGGAATCAGGGAGCAGGTCACCTCCTAAAGCCTCCCTAATCCTTCCACTAACTCCTCACAGTATGAATGGACCTGGATGGTAGGAGGGCTCATACCCAGGATACCTAGGACCCTAAGTCCCCCTGATAATCCCTCACATAGGAACAGGAGAGAGACGACCTGTTCTTCCAAGACACGGAAGAGCAGGAGTCTCTGCAGGCCTAACAGCAAAGAGAGGAAGCCAAGTGGAACGGCAGGTAAGTATCCAGTGCCAGGCATAACCACTGAACAAAGATCCCAGAAAGGCATGGTAACTTACCTGCCGCAGCTGCTGGATGGCACAACAGAAAACCACACCAAGGTAAACTGGAACCCATACAAACGTACTGCATCCGTTTGGTGTTTGGATTGCAGTACGTACTGACACACAGGAACCAGCACTCCAGCAACAGCTAACAGACTTGACTTTAGATTCACCCCTCCGGGAAACCATGGAGCCCCCTTCCGGAGGAACAACAAACAGGGTACGACTTGCATACATGCCGGACATAAAACACCAACTGACCAGACATGTAACAACAAGACGAGACACCAAACTCTGAATATAAACCCACCCCAACAACCACACTGGTAAGGTAGGGGAACATGGAGGATAGAATGGGAAGACATCGCTGGAGACATCGATGTCCCACTAGGTGGCCCTCACACTGGTAGAAGACAAGGAGCATAACTCCAGCACACACCAAGGCTGGAGTACAACTGACTCCTGGCCTTAAGCCAGAGGTATAAGAAGCACCTAGTGACCACACCCAGCAAGGTAGTTAACCCCTTGTGCACAAGCCAGAAGAGGAACCAGGAGAAGAGGAGCAAAGCACACACATGCAGACAGACACTCGTTGCTACTGGCAACCTGCATGTACGGCAAACGTGTCACAGCGCACAACACCGAGGCCGTGACAGACAAACAAAATGGTGCAATACCAGAAGGTCCTTGTGGAAAAATTGCTCCAAAAATTTCCAGCTGACAACGCTAGCTGCAGCGTACGTAGTTTCTTGGCCAACCAAGGAGGGGAGATGAGGGGAACACATAGCAGTTCCAACAGAGGCAGGGCAACACTCTCCAAGGCCTGGGACAGTTTTATGACACCCCGCCAGCAGCCTCAACCTGATACGCGGCCTAGTGTTACAAGGAGGGAAAATTTCTGAAGATGGTGAAGGAGTACGTAGCAGATCGTGTCAGTGTCCTCAGTGATCCCTCTGTGCCTTACAACTATTGGGTGTCCAAGCTGGACACGTGGCACGAACTGGCGCTCTATGCCTTGGAGGTGCTGGCCTGCCCTGCCACCAGCGTTTTGTCAGAGCGTGTATTTAGTGCTGCTGGGGGCATAATAACTGATAAGCGCATCCGCCTGTCAACTGAAAATGGTGACAGGCTGACTCTTATGAAAATGAACGAGGCCTGGATTGCCCTTGACTTCTCTACTCCACCAGAGGAAAGCGGCTGAACAGAAAGGCACTCTAAATGTGGCTTTTATGGTGTATTGAATACACTGTTTTCCCATGCACCCGTTCCACCACTAAAAAGGGTATACGGTTCAATTGTCCTCCTCCTCCATCATAACAACATGCTTATTAGGCTGCCCTCGCTCCTAATGTTTTAGAGGATCAGCTCAGCAGCGGGCCCTCACCCATAATGTTTTAGAGGGTCACCAGCATGCCCTCACCCACAATTTGTTTGAGGGGTTAACAGCAGGCCCTAGCCCATAATGTTTTTTAGGGTCACCCGCAGGCCCTCGCCCATAATGTTTTAGAGGGTCACCAGTAGGCCCTTGTTCTTAATGTTTTAGAGGGTCACCAGCAGGCCCTCGCCAAAAATGCTTATTAGGGTCACCCGCAGGCTCTCACCTATAATGTTTTAGAGGGTCATCAGCAGGCCCTTGTTCTTAATGTTTTATAGGGTCACCAGCAGGCCCTTGCTCCTAATCTTATAGATGGTCAGATCAGCAGCAGGCACTCGCCCCTAATGTTTTAGAGGGTCAGCTCAGCAGCAGACCCTCACCCCTAATGTTTTAGATGGTCAGCTCAGCAGCAGACCCTCACACCTAATGTTTTAGATGGTAAGATCAGCAGCAGGCCCTCGCCCCTAATGTTTTAGATGGTCAAAACAGCAGGCCCTTGCTCCAATAGTTTTTGAGGGTCACCAGCAGGCTATCAATCATAATTTTTCAAGGGTGTGTATGATGCCCTCCTTTATGTGTAATAAAGGGTGTATTGTAGTGCCCCTTCCTTGTAATTTTTGGCAGCCCTTTCACTTAGTGCGTAGGCATTATGAGTGTAGGAGTCCCACTACTTGAATAATTGTACCACAATGTGAATGAGGCCCTCCTTTATGTGATATACAGGTTGTATCGGAGTGCCTCTTCCTTGTAATTTTTGGCAGCACTTGCACTTTATATACAAGTAAATATACAGGAAATAATGTTTTCTAACAATTTTTCATCTAAAATCGATTTGATCTTCGGTTTTGTGCGTATAATTGTCAGTCTGTAAAAGTGGCGTACTACTCAGACAACAACGTTCCCAGCAGTGACCTGGGAGTCCAAGATGCATCTAGACATCCTCCCCATGCTGTTCCCGAACCATTTCAGTGGTATTTCCATCAATTTCTGACCTTTTCCTGTGAACCAGACACTCTCCCCTCTACAGAGCAGGGGGTGCCTGGTTTAATGCTCGGGTTCTCCCATTGACTTCTATTGTGCTCGGGTGCTCGGTAGAGCACCCGAGCATCCCGAGGTGTTCTACTCGAGCAACCGAGCACTTTGGTGCTTGACCAACACTAGTTAGATGACAAAAATTTTTATTTTTTTATTTTTTATGGTGTTCACCTGAGAGGTTAGGTCATGTAATATTTTTATACAGCAGGTTGTTACGGACATGGCAATACCTAATATGTATACTTTTTTTATTCATTTAAGTTTTTCATTATAAATGCATTTTTAAACAAAAAAAATCATGTTTTAGTGTCTCCATATTCTGAGAGCCATAGTTTTTTTTATTTTTTGGGTGATTGTTTTAGGTAGGGTATCATATTTTGCGGGATGAGATGATGGTTTGATTGGTACTATTTTGGGTTGGGGTACTTATGACTTTTTGATCGCTTGGTATTACACTTTTTGTGATGTAAGGTGACAAAATTCTTTATACAGCAGGTTGTTACGGACGTGGTGATACCTAATATGTATACTTTTTTTTATTTATTTAAGTTTTACACAATAAAAGCATTTTGTGTCTCCATATTCTGAAAGCCATAGTTTTTTATTTTTTTGCCCGATTGTTTTATGTAGGTGCTTTTTTATTGCGGGAAAAGGTGACTGTTTGATTAGTACTATTTTAGTTGCACTTTTTGTGATGTATGGTGACAAAAAAAATTGTTGTTTTAGCACAGTTTTTATTTTTATTTTTTCAGGTGAGGGGGTGGATCATGTGATATTTTTATAGAGCCGGTCATAACGGACGAGGCAATACCCAATATGTCTGTTTTTTTTTTTGTTTTTTTTACAATTTTATCAGTTTTATTTTGGGAAAGGGGCTTTTTTTTTTTTTACTTTTTTTATGATGAAAAACCCTTTTTTTTTGGGAACTTCTGGGGTCTGATCCCCTATGCAATGCATTGCAATACAACCTGTATTGTAATGCATTGGCTGTCAGCCTTTATGCTGACAGCCTGCCTGTGAGACCCAGCCTAAGGGGCTGGATCTCACAGGCTTCCGTAGAAGGCAAGCCCCGATGCCTATGGAAGGCATCGGGCTTGCCTTCTCTACCATCGGGTCCCTGCCACTGCATTGCGCGGACCCGATGGAGATGTGGAGGGCACATGTAACCTCGACAAACCCTTTGCATGCCGCGGTCAGCTTTGTCCACAGCATACAAGGGGTTAATACGCCAGCATCAGTGTCTTCACACATGCAGGCGTATGCAGCAGGGGCCCGGCTGTCAGTAAATTCCGGGTCCGTACCGCTGATCTGGCGCTGGTCCTTAAGTTAAGTCATGTCCACCAGCGCTGTACATGTACGGCGCGGATCCTTTAGGGGTTGAACAGAAATACACCCATATTAGGGTGCGTTCACATCAGCATTATGTATTCTGTTATGGCTTTCTGTTATAACATGGTTATGACGAAAAAACATGGACTCCATTAAACGGAAGTCAAAATGGAAGCCTTTAACCCCTTAGGTTAATAAGAATTTGAGGCACTCAGTCCGTAGGTTATGCAATTCAAATAATTTTTTTATTTTTATTATTATTCATGTTTTCTGCACCATCCATATGCCCGTGAAAAATAAGGAATGACAGATTATTTCTGACCAGACGTTTCGGTCACGGTGGACCTTCATCAGTGGTCATGTTATCTGGAATATACATATTGAAGTGTTTTACATATACATGGAATGCAGAGCATGAAGTCACAAAATAAATAAAGTAACATAGAACAAAAAATAAATAAATTAAATTACAAGCAAAATTTCATAGTGTTGTCGCAGCAGAGTGAATACTGTCCAGGGGTTGGTAAAAACATCTGAGTGTGCGTAATCGTGAAAAATTCATATATTTATAACAATCAAATGGTTAGTAAAACATGATTATCTACGCTGGAGGAAGTATAGGGGGGGCAATAGATAGAGGGGGGAGGTGTCCAGGGAGTACATAAGTAAATAAATAAAGCCTATGGGAGATATTGGGCATATTGATATCCCGCAAATGTCAGGTAAAGCAACCTGTAGTATATCCCATGGGATCTGTCGTGTGGTCCCATGGATATTCACAGATGCATGGATTCTCAGAAACACAAACTTATGGCATACACAGTTGTGGCATTGTATTAATGAGATTATAAAGTTTCATGAGGAGCGTCATCAAAGCATTTACAGATCCATGGATTTACATAATAGACACATGGCTGTGGCATAGCATAAGTATGTGGTTTCATGGGAAGCGTCACCCAGATATAAAGCTATGTAGGAGCAAATATAGATGCACATAAATCACATAGACATAGATGCACAAAAATCACAGAGATCACATGGTGGCAGCATAGTGGACCCAAGAAATCAGTGAATCGAATTTCACAAAGGTAACCTGTGAAGAAAGCATTGCAAATGGTTATCTACCTGTATGCTGGGTAAAGGTATGCTTGGGCGCTGGATGCAGGAGTGTGTAGGCTTTGAGCTGCTGTTTAAATAGCACACTGTCCGGCGATAGCGATCACCTGACAGGAAGTCATGTGTCATCTGGAACGCATGTATGCGTTCCCAAGGGCGGAAGTCTCAGCTAGGGCTGTGGATTATGGTAATTCCGGTCACATGACCGGCTGTAGTGAACTGTGGAGTTGTTCATGCGTTCCACACTGTGTAAAAGGGGCGGAGTTAATATGTTAATGCGTTCCACTGCATGGCCAGACATTATATCTTACTGTGTGTAATAAGGTTGGAAGAGAGATGGGATGCGATCTACATGTGCAACAATATGGTTGGAATGGGAGATGGGATCTAATCTATATACACAATATTGTTGATCTGGAAGAAGGGGATATAGGATAATGGTGTATAATGTGGATAGATCATCCGGGAGGTAGTTGGGGGAGGTGACAAAAAGACTGGGGGAGGAGCTAGGGGTGGAGAAGTGGCCTCATGGATATGACAGGTCATAAGCTTAATATTTGGAGTATTATGTGAGTTGGATCCACACTCTCTATGGTATCTATAATGATCTGAGGATAACTAAGTACTAAAATCATCCTATTGTGACCTATGGGGAACAGTCAATAGCGTAAAGCAAACTATGTTATGGCATATTCCATACGTGTGTGCCTGTATGGCTGTTAGGTCCAAAGGATATGTAGATAACATAAGGGTATAGATATAATCAAGGTAGGGGACGGAGAGGGGTTAAGGGGGAAAGAAAAGGGCAGGGGGAGAAAAAGGGAAGAGGAACAAGGGGAACCGAGGCCAATACATCACCCTCACCCGCTGTGGACAATTTCAGTGCGTCTGTAGGAAAAATGAGAGACATAAATGTTAACATACATCAATATTTTTACAAGTTTATAAAGAAATCACATTCGCGGTTTAAGCCGTGTGGTGTTAATGTCCCCAGTTTATGGATCCAGAAAGCTTCCCTTTGCCTAAGGAGGAGCGTCCGGTTTCCTCCCCTTCTCGGTTGGTCAATTTGCTCCAGGATTTGGAAACGTAATTGGGAAATTTGGTGTTTCTTTTCAATGAAATGATGAGGTATCGGTAGGAAAGTATGGCCTAGTCTGATCGTGGATTTATGTTTGCTTATCCGGTCCCTGATGTGTTGCGTGGTTTCGCCGACGTATCCGAGGCCACATGGGCATTTTATTAAATAAACAACAAAGCTGGATTCGCAGGTGTAGAATCCTCTGATTGCTATGGCTTTTCCGGTGCGTGGGTGTGTGGCGTATTCGCCTTTAATGACACTGGAGCAATGGGCACAGTGTAAGCACGGGTATGTCCCTTGTCGTTTACTGCGTAAAAAAGTTTGTTTTAAAGGTCTCGTGAAGCTACCTACATCTGCTTTAATTAATTTGTCCTTGATATTAGGTGGTCTCTTATAACAAGTCAGCGGATATTGTTGGAACTCTTTGATGTCCGGATAAGCCTTGGATAGTAGTGACCAATTCTTTTTGAGGGCCTGCTGAATTTTGGGCATAAGGGGATGGTAAGTAGTTACGCATGCAATCCTATTGGAGTTGTCCCGTTTTGTTTCCGGTAACGTGGGTGGGTTTTTGAGTTCCAGGAGAGTTTCATTTAGAATTCCCTGCGGGTAGCCTCTTTGTACAAACCTGTCGGTCATGTTCTCGAATCTAGTATTTTTTGTTGTGGTATCTGTAACGATCCGATCTACCCGTGTGTACTGGGACCGTGGTAATGATTTTTTTGTGGCTCTAGGGTGACAACTGTTGTAGAGAAGAAGGCTATTGCGGTCCGTGGGTTTATGGTATAAATCTATGCTGAGAGATCCGGATTGATCAAAGAGTTCCAACAATATCCGCTGACTTGTTATAAGAGACCACCTAATATCAAGGACAAATTAATTAAAGCAGATGTAGGTAGCTTCACGAGACCTTTAAAACAAACTTTTTTGCGCAGTAAACGACAAGGGACATACCCGTGCTTACACTGTGCCCATTGCTCCAGTGTCATTAAAGGCGAATACGCCACACACCCACGCACCGGAAAAGCCATAGCAATCAGAGGATTCTACACCTGCGAATCCAGCTTTGTTGTTTATTTAATAAAATGCCCATGTGGCCTCGGATACGTCGGCGAAACCACGCAACACATCAGGGACCGGATTAGCAAACATAAATCCACGATCAGACTAGGCCATACTTTCCTACCGATACCTCATCATTTCATTGAAAAGAAACACCAAATTTCCCAATTACGTTTCCAAATCCTGGAGCAAATTGACCAACCGAGAAGGGGAGGAAACCGGACGCTCCTCCTTAGGCAAAGGGAAGCTTTCTGGATCCATAAACTGGGGACATTAACACCACACGGCTTAAACCGCGAATGTGATTTCTTTATAAACTTGTAAAAATATTGATGTATGTTAACATTTATGTCTCTCATTTTTCCTACAGACGCACTGAAATTGTCCACAGCGGGTGAGGGTGATGTATTGGCCTCGGTTCCCCTTGTCCCTCTTCCCTTTTTCTCCCCCTGCCCTTTTCTTTCCCCCTTAACCCCTCTCCGTCCCCTACCTTGATTATATCTATACCCTTATGTTATCTACATATCCTTTGGACCTAACAGCCATACAGGCACACACGTATGGAATATGCCATAACATAGTTTGCTTTACGCTATTGACTGTTCCCCATAGGTCACAATAGGATGATTTTAGTACTTAGTTATCCTCAGATCATTATAGATACCATAGAGAGTGTGGATCCAACTCACATAATACTCCAAATATTAAGCTTATGACCTGTCATATCCATGAGGCCACTTCTCCACCCCTAGCTCCTCCCCCAGTCTTTTTGTCACCTCCCCCAACTACCTCCCGGATGATCTATCCACATTATACACCATTATCCTATATCCCCTTCTTCCAGATCAACAATATTGTGTATATAGATTAGATCCCATCTCCCATTCCAACCATATTGTTGCACATGTAGATCGCATCCCATCTCTCTTCCAACCTTATTACACACAGTAAGATATAATGTCTGGCCATGCAGTGGAACGCATTAACATATTAACTCCGCCCCTTTTACACAGTGTGGAACGCATGAACAACTCCACAGTTCACTACAGCCGGTCATGTGACCGGAATTACCATAATCCACAGCCCTAGCTGAGACTTCCGCCCTTTGGAACGCATACATGCGTTCCAGATGACACATGACTTCCTGTCAGGTGATCGCTATCGCCGGACAGTGTGCTATTTAAACAGCAGCTCAAAGCCTACACACTCCTGCATCCAGCGCTCAAGCATACCTTTACCCAGCATACAGGTAGATAACCATTTGCAATGCTTTCTTCACAGGTTACCTTTGTGAAATTCGATTCACTGATTTCTTGGGTCCACTATGCTGCCACCATGTGATCTCTGTGATTTTTGTGCATCTATGTCTATGTGATTTATGTGCATCTATATTTGCTCCTACATAGCTTTATATCTGGGTGACGCTTCCCATGAAACCACATACTTATGCTATGCCACAGCCATGTGTCTATTATGTAAATCCATGGATCTGTAAATGCTTTGATGACGCTCCTCATGAAACTTTATAATCTCATTAATACAATGCCACAACTGTGTATGCCATAAGTTTGTGTTTCTGAGAATCCATGCATCTGTGAATATCCATGGGACCACACGACAGATCCCATGGGATATACTACAGGTTGCTTTACCTGACATTTGCGGGATATCAATATGCCCAATATCTCCCATAGGCTTTATTTATTTACTTATGTACTCCCTGGACACCTCCCCCCTCTATCTATTGCCCCCCCTATACTTCCTCCAGCGTAGATAATCATGTTTTACTAACCATTTGATTGTTATAAATATATGAATTTTTCACGATTACGCACACTCAGATGTTTTTACCAACCCCTGGACAGTATTCACTCTGCTGCGACAACACTATGAAATTTTGCTTGTAATTTAATTTATTTATTTTTTGTTCTATGTTACTTTATTTATTTTGTGACTTCATGCTCTGCATTCCATGTATATGTAAAACACTTCAATATGTATATTCCAGATAACATGACCACTGATGAAGGTCCACCGTGACCGAAACGTCTGGTCAGAAATAATCTGTCATTCCTTATTTTTCACGGGCATATGGATGGTGCAGAAAACATGAATAATAATAAAAATAAAAAAATTATTTGAATTGCATAACCTATGGACTGAGTGCCTCAAATTCTTATTAATTGGATACGGCTTAAGTAGCCCTTGATCGGCACCGGTGATACCACCCCTAAAACGGAGTGCGGTTCCCCATTTTTCTATAGTTTAACCCCTTAGGGACCGGGCTCATTTTCACCTTAAGGACCAGGCCATTTTTTTGCAAATCTGACAAGTGGTGATAACTTTAAAACGCTTTGACTTATCCAGGCCATTCTGAGATAGTTTTTTCGTCACATATTGTACTTCATGACACTGGTAAAATGGAGTAAAAAAAAAATCATTTTTATTTATAAAAAAATACCAAACCTACCAAAAATATGGAAAAATTAGCATATTTTTACGTTTCAATTTCTCTACTTCTATAATACATAGTAATGCCTCCAAAAATAGTTATTACTTTACATTCCCCATATGTCTACTTCATGTTTGGATCATTTTGGGAATTATATTTTATTTTTTGGGGATGTTACAAGGCTTAGAAGTTTAGAAGCAAATCTTGAAATTTTTCTGAAATTTTCAAAAACCCACTTTTTAAGGACCAGTTCAGGTCTGAAGTCACTTTGCAAGACTTAAATAATAGAAACCACCCAAAAATGACCCCATTCTAGAAACTAAACCCTTCAAGGTATTCAAAACTGATTTTACAAACGTCGTTAACCCTTTAGGTGTTCCACAAGAATTAATGGAAAATAGATATACAATTTCGAAATTTCACTTTTTTGGCTGATTTTCAATTTTAATTTTTTTTTCTAGTTACAAAGCAAGGGTTAACAGCCAAACAAAACTCAATATTTATGTCTCTGATTCTGTTGTTTACAGAAACACCCCATATGTGGTAGTAAAAACTGCTGTACGGGCACACGGCAGTGCACAGAAGGAAAGGAATGCCATACAGTTTTTGAAAGGCAGATTTTGCTGGACTGGTTTTTTGACACCATGTCCCATTTGAAGCCCCCCTGATGCACCCCTAGAGTATAAACTCCATAAAAGTGACCCTATCTAAGAAACTACACCCCTCAAGGTATTCAAAACAGATTTTTACAAACGTCGTTAACCCTTTAGGTGTTCCACAAGAATTAATGGAAAATAGAGATAAAATTTCACTTTTTTGGCAGATTTTCCATTTTAGTATTTTTTTCCAGTTACAAAGCAAGGGTTAACAGCCAAACAAAACTCAATATTTATGGCCCTGATTCTGTAGTTTACAGAAACACCCCATATGTGGTCGTAAACTGCTGTACGGGCACACGGCAGGGTGCAGAAGAAAAGGAATGCCATACTGTATTCACCTGGGGGGTTAGGTCATATGATATTTTTATATAGCAACTTATTACGGACGCGGCGATACCTAATATGTATACTTTTTTTTTATTTATGTAAGTTTTACACAATGATTTCATTTTTGAAAAAAAAACAAACATATTTTAGTGTTTCCATAGTCTGAGAGCCATAGTTTATTCAGTTTTTGGCCGATTATCTTGGGTAGGGTATGATTTTTGCGGGATGAGATGACGGTTTGATTGGCACTATTTTGGGGTGCATATGACTTTTTGATCGCTTGCTATTACACTTTTTGTGATGTAAGGTGACAAAAAATTGTTTATTTAGCACGTTTTTAAAAAAAAAAAATTTACGGTGTTCACCTGAGGGGTTATATCATGTGATATTTTTATAGAGCCGGTCGATACGGACGCGGCGATACCTAATATGTATACTTTTTTTTATATATGTAAGTTTTACACAATAATATCATTTTTGAAACAAAAAAAAATCATGTTTTAGTGTCTCCATATTCTCAGAGCCATAGTTTTTTCAGTTTTTGGGCGATTATCTTATGTAGGGTCAAATTTTTTGCGGGATGAGATGACGGTTTGATTGCTGCTATTTTGGGGTGCATATGACTTTTTGATCACCTGCTATTACACTTTTTGTTATGTAAAGTGACAAAAAATGGTTTATTTAGCACGGTTTTTATTTTTTATTTTTTACGGTGTTCACCTGAGGGGTTAGGTCATGTGATATTTTTATAGAGCCGGTCGATACGGACGCGGCAATACCTAATATGTATACAGGTATCGCCGCGTCCAGGACATCAGGACGTACCTGTAACCCCTGTGTCCTAAAGAGGTTAAAAGGCATTCCGTTTTGATCTGTCATAATAGAAGTCTATGGGAATCATCCCGTTATGCAAGACGGAAAACAAAGTCCTGTCGACAGGACTGTTTTGTTCGTACTGCATAACGGGAACCAGACGGATCCGTTATGATTCCCATAGACTTCTATTATGACGGAAAGCAAAATGGAATGCCTTTTAAAAGCTTCTGTTCTGCATTCCGTCATAATACAAGTCTAGGGGCAGCATAATGGATCCGTCCTGGTTTTCGTTATGCAGGAATGGACTCCTGCATAATGGATCTGTTATGCTGCCCATAGACTTGTATTATGAAGGATCAAAATGTAATGCCTCTTAAAGGCTTCCATTTTAACTTCTGTCTTATGGATTCCGTTATTTTCCGTTATAACCATGTTATAACGGAAAGCCATGACGGAATACATAACGCTCATGTGAACCCACCCTTAGATGTATTTCTGACACAGATTGCAGTGCAAAGGTCCTTTGCTCCACAATCTGCAACTTTTCCACGCTCACATCAGGTCTAAAAAAGTGGGCGTGGAGTGGGCGTAAAAAATAGTCTAAATGTAAGGCAGCTAGGAAGTCAGCACGGGGCCTTATTAAGACCAGTGTCTAAAACGCCGGTCTCAATAAATGTGCCCCAAAATTTTTGTTGATGTTATTTTTTATTTTCTATGTCAATATTAATATTTTAAACAAAATACCTAAAATTCTGCAGTTTTCACACTAGCCACTAAGCCTAATAATAGGTACAACTTTTTGGTCTGTATAGATAACTTTACTGCACTTAATCATTAGGCCTTGATTATGTAATTGGGATTTAAAAGGTGTCTAATACTACTGCTATTGGGGTGTCCACATTGTTTTATACATAAGTAATTCTATTAGTTCTTGATTTTGTAATTTGGGTTTAAAGGCATTCTAATACTATTGCTTTTGAGGTGTCCTCATTGTTTTATACATGAGTAATTCTGTTAGGCCCTAATTTTGTAATTTGAAGTTAAAAGCAGTCTAATGCTACTGCTTTTGGGGTGTCCACATTGTTTAATATATAATAATTACATTAGGCCTTAATTTTGGAAACGGGAGTTAAAAAGGAGAGTTGAGCGGACACCTGGATGTTCGGGTTCGACGGGTTCGGCCGAACTTCGGAAAAAAGTTTGAGTTCGGGACCCGAACTTGACCCGAACTTGACCCCGAACTCGAACCCCACTGAAGTCAATGGGGACCCGAACTTTTGAGCACTAAAATGGCTGTAAAAATGTCATGGAAAGGGCTAGAGGGCTGCAAATGGTGTCAAAATGTGGTTAAGAGCATGGCAAGTGCTCTGCAAACAAATGTGGATAGGGAAATGACTTAAAATAACATAAAATACATTAAAAAAAATAATAATAATCTTGATCTAGGAGGACCAGGTCCATATGGAGTAGGAGGTTGAGGAGGTAGCCTACACTGCTTTTTTTTTTATTTTTTTTATTTTCCAGATCATAATATTAATACATAAAACAATATTAATCACAACGATATGCCTAGCATGGCAATCATAGACATCATTATAAGAAAAATTCTACACATCATCCTAAGTACACCCCCGCGATAATATGAATAATAACTATATCAACCCCCCCCCCCCATTGGCTGCCGTCCACTCCATTCATTGAAGTATAGAATAATATCAGTATTAAATATAGCTATGTAGTTCTGCGTGCAACTCTTCGTTTCCTTTCAATATCCTCATATACTCTAATTTTTTGAAGATATGAACCCCACTCCCTTGTTGAGGGCGGGGAGACAGAGCCCCAATACTTTATCAATATAGCTTTAGCCACCATCAATCCCCGCATCCAAATCCGTCTGACCTGGGGCGGGACTTCCACTTCTGACCCATAATCTCCAAAGATCACTATCAAAATCCCCGGGTTATAGTTCATTGAACACTCCTTTTGTAGGGTAGAGAAAACCTCATCCCAATATTTTCTTATTTTGCTGCAGCTCCAAAGCAAATGGACATAGTTTTCGTTAACATATCCACATTTAGAGAAGCAACAATCCCGGTCTTTATTTTGGGGGAATTTTCCTTGGGTTTTAGGCGTATAATACAGTCTATGGAGGATCTTAAATTGAATTAACCTATGCGCACTGGAAACTGTCACCTTTCTCACGTTCCTATAAATAGTAGACCACTGTAGTGGGGGGCAATTCAGCTCTTGCTCCCACTTACCTGTGCTTTTGAAAGGTGTTACAGTTGCCAGTGCCATTCGGAGTTTAGCATATAATCTAGATAACTTCACCTTTTCATACTTCTGAGCGTCACAAAAATCAAAAAATATATTCTCTTGTGGGAAAATGCGACCCCTATTCCTAGAGGCTTCAAATATATGTTTCAAGCGTGAATACATAAATAAATCTAATGGTGAACTATCAGTAAAACCAAATTCCGAAAGTGATTTAAAACGACCCAAATAAAAAAGGTGAGACACCCTGTTGATACCATTATGTAACCAATAACCAAAATCTGTAATTTTGAAGAACTCCTCCAGCCCCCTGTTCTCCCACAAAGGGGTGAAAACAAACGGACCGGAAACTTTAAGGATCTCCTTCAGTCTGTTCCACACCCTCTGCAGTGAGCACGGGATCAGCAAGGACCTCCTCATTCCCATAAACCCAGTCTCCAAACATGCAAAGATATTCTCTATTGGTTTATCAAAAACTTTAGTCAAATATCGTGAAAGTAAACTCTCTTTTGAATAACAGCAACGCTGAATCTGTGCACATAGAAAATAACCTTGAAAAAAAGGTAATGACAGCCCACCATCTGCCTCCGACAGCCATAGATATCTCTGCTTTATACGCACCCTCTTCCTTCCCCAAATTAGATCGTTGCTTTTTGGTTTTAAATTTTATTTTTAAAATTAGGGTACACCCCAAAACATTGGGAAATATAACCTGTGATAACCCCCTCCAGTCATGCTAAACACACATTCAGACGATACACTGGCTGCAGGGCAGGCCAGCACCTCCAAGGGGTAAAGGGCAAGCTCAGGCCATGTGCCCAATTTGGAGACCCAGAAGTTGCAGGGGCTCACCTCTGTCAGTCAGTTCGTGTAGGCGTGTGCACACTTAGTGCCCCACCATGTCGCACGTCCCCGTGATGTTCACGATCCAATTTGATATCTGCTTTATCAACTTTCGATGTTCTTTTATACACCTACCATTGTGATCAAGGGTGGCGGGGAATCAGGGTTCCAGGCCAGAGAGGGTGCGTGAGAAAGAGAGACCACATCCAAGATAGGATTCATTTTTTCAAATTTAAAATTATAGAGTTGAAATATGGGAGAAATTATTAAAGTGTAAAAGTGTGACAACTTTTCAAAGTTTAAGCATTGAATGAAAGCATTAATTACTGAATAATATATTACATTTTATTCCCTGTCACCTATGCATAGCAGGTGTTTATTCACGTCTAAAATTGTATAATGTCAACCCAAGAATGTAACAGAAAAATTATTGAAATTTATTAAGCTGTCAACTAGGAGGAGGGGTATATTACACCCAAAAATTGGTGAATTTCACCAAAAAATGTAACTGACAATTATATTTTTTTTTTTCGGTCTACTAGGTATAGGAGTGGTACATCACACCCAAAAATTGGTGAATTTCGCCAGAATTTATAACTGGTAATTTATTTTTTGTTTAACCTGTCTACTAGGTATAGCAGTGGTACTATACACCCAAAAATTTGTTTATTTCGCCAGAAAATGTAACTGACAATTTTTTATTTTTTTTTACCGGTCCACTAGGTATAGCAGTGGTACTATACACACCAAAATTGGTGAATTTCACCCTAAAATGTAAATGACAATCTTTTTTTTCTTTAACCTGTCTACTAGGTATAGCAGTGGTACTAAACACCCAAAAATTTGTTTATTTCACCAGAAAATGTAAGTGACAATTTTTATATATTTTTTTAACGGTCTACTAGGTGTAGCAGTGGTGCTATACACCCAAAAATTTGTGAATTTCACCCGAAAATGTAAGTGACAAATTTTTATTTTTATTTTCTTTAACCTGTCTACTAGGTATAGCAGTGGTTCTAAACACCCAAAAAATTGTTTATTTCACCAGAAAATGTAAATGACAATTTTATTTTATTTTTTACCGATCTACTAGGTATAGCAGTGGTACTATACACCCAAAAATTGGTTAATTTCACCAGAAAATGTTAATGATATTTTTATTTATTTTTTAACCGGCCTACTAGGTACTATACACCCAAAAATTGGTGAATTTCACCCGAAAATGTAAATGACAAAGTAGTAAAAATATATAAAGTAAAACAAGTACAAAAAAAAAAAATATGGATTTATAAGGTGGAGTTCCATATGGAGTAGGAGTTTGAGGAGGCGGTGGACGTAGCGGAGTAGGTGGAAGCGGCGGTGGAAGAGGACGAGATAATACACTGGCTGCAGGGAAGGCCAGCACCTCCAAGGCGTAAAGGGCAAGCTCAGGCCATGTGCCCAATTTGGAGACCCAGAAGTTGAAGGGGGAAGACCCGTCATTCAGTACGTGTAGTCGTGTGCACACATACTGCTCCACCATGTTGGTGAAATGCTGCCTCCTGCTAAGACGTTCCATATCAGCTGGTGGTGCTGGTTGTTGTGGCGTGCTGACAAAGCTTTTCCACATTTCAGCCATGCTAACCCTGCCTTCTGAGGTGCTGGCGGTGCCCCAGCTGCGTGGCGACCTCTTCCTTGTCCTCTGCCTTCGCCTTGTGCTTCCACTGTGCCCCTGCTGTCAGGTGGGAATGCCAACATCAGCGTGTCTACCAGCGTGCGCTTGTACTTGCGCATCTTACGATCACACTCCAGTGACGTAATTAAGGACGGTACGTTGTCCTTGTAATGGGGATCCAGCAGGGTGGCCACCCAGTAATCAGCACAAGTTAGAATGTGGGCAACTCGGCGGTCGTTGCGGAGACACTGCAGCATGTAATCGCTCATGTGTACCAGGCTGCCCAGAGGCAACGAAAAGCTGTCCTCTGTGGGAGGTGTATCGTCTGTGTCCTCTGTATCACCCATCCACGCACCAGTGATGGCCATGAGCTGGTCTGGGTGCCACCCTGCTGTGAACATAGTTCCTCCTCCTCCATCTCCTCCTCCTCATCCTCCACTTCCTCATCCTCCAGAATGGTGCCCTGGCTGGACAATTGTGTACCTTGGGTTTGTGGGTGCAGGAACCCACCCTCGGAGCCACTTGGGAATGACGGGCCGGAAACCCTACGAAATGATCCCTTTTCCTCCTCCTCCTCCTCCTGTGCCATATCCTCTTCCATCATCGCCAGGAGCATTTTTTCAATTAGGCATAGAAGTGGGATAGTAACGCTGAGAACGGTGTTATCGGCAATGGCCATGTTGGTGGAGTACTCGAAACAGCGCAACAAGGAACTCAGGTCTCGCATGGAGGCCCAGTCATTGGTGGTGAAGTGGTGCTGTTCCGCCGAGCAACTGACCCGTGGGTGCTGCAGCTGAAACTCTACTATCGCCAGCTGCTGCTCGCACAGTCTGGCCAGCATGTGCAAGGTGGAGTTCCACCTTGTGGGCACGTAGCATATGAGGCGGTGAACGGGAAGGCCGAAGTTACGCTGCAGCGCTGACAGGCGAGCAGCAGCAGGGAGAGAACGCCGAAAGCGCGCACAGCTGGCCCGTACTTTATGCAGCAGCTCTGACATATCGGGGTAATTTTTAAGGAATCTCTGCACCACCAAATTTAGCACATGTGTAAGAGGCAGCCCTGAATCACCCAGCAAAATTTCCAGCACTTATATCTATGCAGACTGTCATGTTTCCCTCCGGCCACCAGAGGCCACTGTGACTAAACAGGAACCTGAGTTGTGCTGGCCAGAGGCTAAGAAAGAGTTAAGAAGTTTTTCCCAGGCTGTTCCAGAAGTTGCTGGGGCCTTTCTGAGATAACAGGGAGAGGTGGACAGGTGAGAGAGAACTGTAAAAGACTAGAGCAGCAGGAGGCTATATTAGCTGAGTTTTCCCTGACAGCTGTGGAGCTGCACACAGAGGACTTCACTGTGTTTTCCAGAGGAGTTGGACCGTGTGTGGAGACCAGTGCAAGCCGGATCCTACCTGCCAGAGCTGAAACTAGGTGGAGATCTGCATCTGTTGTGACCAGAGAGAGAAAGACAGCCAAGCAAGCGACCGGACCTGGATCCAGACTGCATCTTATTGTACCCAGGAGAATCTGCAGAACTGTGAGTGGCACCGGTGCTTTCCTGTGATAGGTTATAGAGTCAGGGACTTAGTCGGTGCGCTTTAGAAGCGTCCCCTGGGTAGCAGGGCTAGATAGGAAATTGGTAGTGAGAGTAGCTTGCAAGCTGATTGCTTACTGTTTAGCTCATTCTGTGTATATGCAAAACTCCATTGCCATTGTTGTTGATTTATGTTCACCTGTTAATACAATTCCTGTCATTGACCCATTGTGCCTCTGGTGTGGTGGTACTGTATTGTTACTCAGGTGTCACGGATGGTGTTGCAGAAAACTGGAAGTCACAAATAAACATCAGACTGACTTGATCCCAAACTAAGGAACATATGGGTAAGCCCTATAAAAGCCCTAGAGCTCACCCTTACTGCTCAGCCCATGCAAAGATCTCTATGATAGATAATGGCATGCCCACGTGCCTCGACTATATGACACCTGAAAACCCTACAATAGTAAGGGGACATGACCACCGGCTCCCTGCACTTAATACGGAGGCAGTCAGGGTCACCTAGAATCAAGCCAGCAGAAAAACACAAATAAAGGAAGCAACTTATCTGAGGAACCAGCAGTTGCAGCTTCTAGCAGAGAGCACAATCCAGGAAGTAGTATAAACCACAAAGTGAGGCAGTGTGGGAGGGGATATAAAGGGAGGCAATCAGTGTGAATAGATAACAGCTGGGAGAAGGAAAAGAGATGACAAAGTAAAAGCAAAACAAAAGAACATGATGCAGGAGGTACAGAAGAACGTCTGTCAGAGCTTCTTAGAGATCTTGCGGTGACAGTACCCCTCCCTCTACGAGTGGACTCCGGACACTCAGGGCCCACTTTCTCAGGATGGGACCTATGGAAAGCCCTGATAAGACGAGATGCCTTAATGTCCGCCACTGGGACCCACATCCTCTCCTCAGGACCATAACCCTCCCAATGAACGAGATACTGGAGAGAACCGCGGACAATGCGGGAATCCAGAATCCTAGAGACCTGAAATTCAAGATTACCATCAACCACAATCGGAGGAGGAGGCAAAGAGGAAGGTGCAGTGGTTTGGACATAAGGTTTTAATAGGGACTTGTGAAAAACATTATGGATCTTCCAAGTCTGAGGAAGATCAAGACGAAAGGCAACTGGATTGATGACGGACAAGATTTTGTAAGGCCCAATAAACCTAGTACCCAACTTCCAGAAGGGAACCTTCAGTTTGATATTTTTAGTAGACAACCACACCAAATCACCCACATTCAGGTCCGGACCAGGCACACGTCTCTTATCCGCAACACGCTTATATCTCTCACTCATGCTCTTTAGATTACCCTGAATCTTTTGCCAAATGGGTGACAAAGACGAGGAATATCTCTCCTTATCAGGTAAACCAGAAGACCCCTCTCCAGAGAATGTCCCAAACTGCGGATTAAACCCATATGCACCAAAAAATGGTGACTTATCCGAGGACACCTGGCGACGGTTATTTAAAGCAAACTCAGCAAGGGACAAAAAAGAACACCAATCCTCCTGATTCTCTGCCACAAAACAACGCAGATATGTCTCCAGATTCTGATTGATGCGTTCTGTCTGGCCATTCGACTGCAGGTGAAAAGCAGAAGAGAACGACAACCGAACCCCCAAGCGAGAACAGAAAGCCTTCCAGAATCTGGAAACAAACTGCGTGCCCCTATCAGAGACTATGTCTGAAGGAATGCCATGCAATTTGACAATGTGATCAACAAATGCCTGCGCCGGCGTTTTAGCATTGAGTAACCCAGGAAAGGGAATAAAATGCGCCATTTTGCTAAAACGATCCACCACCACCAGAATCACAGTCTTCCCAGAGGAACAAGGCATGTCCGTAATGAAGTCCATGGACAGATGCGTCCAAGGACGGGAAGGAATGGGTAACGGGAGGAGAGGACCCGATGGCCGTGAATGAGGGACCTTGGCACGAGCGCAGGTCTCGCAGGCTTCCACAAAACCCTCAACTGTCTTGCGAAGAGCCGCCCACCAGAATCTCCGAGCAATGAGATCCACTGTGGCTCTACTCCCCGGGTGGCCAGCAAGAACAGTATTGTGGTGCTCCTTAAAGACCTTGTGTCGTAAAGCGAGAGGCACAAACAACCTCCCAGGAGGACAAAGTTCAGGAGCCTCTGCCTGGGCTGCCTGAACCTCTGCCTCCAAATCAGGGTAAAGAGCAGAGACGACCACCCCTTCAGCCAAAATGGGATCCGGGTCTTCAAAGTTCCCCCCTCCCGGAAAACAATGTGACAGGGCATCAGCCTTCACATTTTTAACCGCAGGGCGGAACGCAACAACAAAATTAAACCTAGAAAAGAATAAAGACCATCTGGCCTGTCTCGGGTTCAGACGCTTGGCTGACTCCAAGTAGGCCAGATTCTTATGATCGGTAAACACGGTAATAGGGTGTCTGGCTCCCTCTAGCCAATGGCGCCATTCCTCATAATTTGATGGCCAACAACTCCCTATCTCCCACATCGTAATTTCTCTCTGCAGAGGAGAGCTTCTTTGAGAAAAAGGCACACTGTCGCCATTTGGCAGGAGAGGGACCCTGAGACAAGACCGCACCCACACCCACCTCAGAAGCGTCCACCTCAACAATGAAAGGCAAAAAGACATCAGGTTGTACCAAGATGCGGAAGCAAAACTCTCTTTGATACTAGAAAAGGCCTTACGTGCATCTACCGACCAGGAGGAAAAATCTACCCCCTTTCTAGTCACATCAGTGAGTGGCTTAACAATAGAGGAATAATTCAAAAATAACTTCCTGTAATAATTGGCAAAACCCAAAAAACGCATCAGCGCCTTCTGATTCTCAGGAAGCTCCTAATCAAGCACAGCGCGGACCTTCTCAGGGTCCATGCGAAAACCAGAAGCGGAGAGAAGAAAACCCAGAAATTGAATTTCTGGAACCGCAAACACACATTTTTCCAGTTTAGCGTATAGTTTATTCTCCCGCAGAATGAGCAAGACCTGACGTAGGTGGTCCCTATGAGTTTTGAAATCAGGAGAAAAAATCAAATGTCATCTAGATACACTAGTACAAATTTCCCCATTAAATGATAAAAAATGCTGTTCACAAAATGTTGGAAGACGGCTGGAGAATTCATCAAACCAAAAGGCATAACCAAATTCTCGAAATGGCCCTCAGGGGTATTGAAGGCCGTCTTCCATTCGTCCCCTTCCCTGACCCTGACCAGGTTGTATGCCCCTTTTAAATCCAATTTAGAAAAAACTTTAGCCCCAACAATCTGGTTAAACAGGTCCGGGATCAGAGGAAGCGAATAAGGGTCACGAATTGTGATACTGTTCAGCTCCCTGAAATCCAGACATGGTCTTAAAGAACCATCTTTTTTCTTAACAAAAAAAAAAAAACAGCGGCAACAGGTGACTTCGAGGGTTGGATGTGTCCCTTTCTCAGACTCTCAGACACAATCCAGGAAGTAGTATAAACCACAAAGTGAGGCAGTATAGGAGGGGATATAAAGGGAGGCAATCAGTGTGAATAGATGACAGCTGGGAGAAGGAAAAGAGATGACAAAGTGAAAGAAAAACAAAAGAACATCATGCAGGAGGTACAGAAGAACGTCTTTCAGAGCTTCTTAGAGATCTGGCGGTGACATCAGGTTTTCCGTCAGTTTCATTTTGCTCCTTAATAAAGCCGGTTTTTGCTTCAGTCTCCTTGTCCGCTGTACTGTACTTGAATCCTGCTTTGCGGTCTCTCCCTCCTCTGACCGCTACACATGCGCCAGGCAAGGGATGTGCGTCAAACCGACTAGTCCCAGAGCTGCTAAGAGATTTCACCCATTTTCGCACACCACCAGGCCGGGCTTGAGGCTGACTGGCACAAACCACTCATCTGTCTGTTGTTCAAGGCCTGTCCACAGCTCCTGCGCGGTGTGGGGTTTGTCCCCAAACAGATAAGTTTTAAAACTGCCTGCTGTCGTTTACCCCTGGCTGTGCTGAAGTTGGTGGGGAAGGTGTTACGCTGACCGGATGAGGAGCTGGTAGAGCATGAGGAAGCAGAGTAGGAAGCAACAGGAGGCAAACTGAAGCGCCCTGCAATCCTCAGTGGTGGAAGGACATGCGCCAAACTGCTATCCAGCTCAGGCCCAGCCGCCACTGCATTTACCCAGTGTGCTGTTATGGAGATATAAAGGTCCTGACCGTGCTTACTGGTCCACGTATCCGTAGTCAGGTGCACTTTGCCACAGATGGCGTTGTGCAGTGCACACCTGATTTTGTCCCCTACTTGGTTGTGAAGTAGGCTCGCCTTGAAAAGTAGTGGCGGCTGGGCACGACGAACTGTGGGACAGCCACCGCCATAAGGCCTTTAAAACTATCCGTCTCCACCAGACGGAATGACAGCATTTCAAAGGCCAGTAATTTAGAAATGCTGGCATTCAGGGCCAGGGATCGGGGGTGGGTAGGGTGGTACTTCCTCTTCCTCTCCAGCGTTTGGGAGATTGAGAGCTGAACGCTTCCGTGGGACATTGCGGAGATGCTTGGTGACCCAGGTGTTGGTGTTGCTGGCAGATCCTCTGTTTGCGGGTTGGCAGGTGGCACTGTCACTCCAGAGGTGGATGAAGAGGCCACGACTGCAGCAGAAGAGAAAGTAGGAGGAGCCAGAGTTTTGAGGTGTCTACTCCACTGCAGCTCGTGCTTTGCACTTAAATGCCTGGCCATGCAGGTTGTGCTCAGGATGAGAACGTTTATGCCTCGCTTCAGGCTCTGATTGCACAGCGTGCAAACCACTCGTGTCTTGTCGTCAGCACATTGTCTGAAGAACTGCCACGCCAGGGAACTCCTTGGAGCTGGCTTTGGTGTGCTCGGTCCCTTGCTGCGGTGGGCAGTAGGAGGTGTAATGTCTAAAGGAAGGCCGTTCCGCTTTTGCACCCTGCTCCCTCTTCTGCTGTGCTGGTGGCTCTGTGCGACCACGGCCTCTTCCTCCGAACTACATAGGTCACTCGCATGACCTTGATTCCATGTGGGGTGGAGGACCTAATCGTCCTCCACATCATCTTCCACCCAGTCTTCCCTCCTGCCTTCCTTGTCGGTCTGCACTTTCGAAAGCCCCAGTAGTTGGCACCTGTGTTTCGTCATCATCCGAGACGTGCTGTGATGGTCCTCCCATGTACTCATCTTGAAACATAAGTGGTTCGGCATCGGTACACTCAATCTCTTCCACTTCTGGGGCAGGGCTAGGTGGATGGCCCTGGGAAACCCTGCTAACAGAGTCATCAAAAAGCAGAAGAGACTGCTGCATGACTTGGGGCTCAGACAGTTTGGCTGATTTGCAAGGGGGTGAGGTGAAAGACTGATGCAGGTGCCAACTGTGGTCTTTCAGCAGGAGACTGGGTGGGAGACAATGTGAAGGAACTGGATCCACTGTCAGCAACCCAATCTACTATCGCCTGTACTTATTCAGGCCTCACCATTCGTAGAGCAGCATTAAGCCCGACCAAATACCGCTGCAGGTTTTGTCACCTACTCGCACCTGAGGAAGGGGTTTCACTTGTGCGTGTAGCTGGCACAGATCGACCACGTCCTCTCCCTGCGACAGGAGCTCCACCAGCAGCACCACGACCTGGGCCACGTCCTTTATTTGACGCTCTCCTCATATTTTTCGAATTTAGGATCTTGCCCTAAATGGGTGTTTAATTAATAGTAGAATAGAACGACAGTATGTAAAGGGTGTATCATACACGGTCTGAAGCAGTGTAGGCCTGAATAAAATATATCTTTGCACAAAATGGCTGTATATCAAATGGCTGTATTTCAAATCCCTGAATTAAACCCCGTATGTAGGGCGTATCTCACAATGCTTGAACCAGTGTAGGCCTGAATTAAATATTTCTTTGCACAAAATGGCTGTATTTCAAATGGCTGTATTTCAAATGCCTGATTTAAACCCCTGTATGTAGAGGGGGTATCTCACACGGTCTGAACAAGTGTAGGCCTGAAGTAAATATTTCTTTGCACAAAATGGCTGTATTTCAAATGGCTGTATTTCAAATCCCTGAATCAAACCCCTGTGTGTAGAGAGAGTATCTCACACGGTCTGAACCAGTGTAGGCCTGAAGTAAATATTTCTTTGCACAAAATGGCTGTATTTCAAATGGCTGTATTTCAAATCCCTGAATCAAACCCCTGTATGTAGAGGGAGTATCTCACAGGGCCTTAACCAGTGTAGGCCTGAACTAAACATTTCTTTGCCCAAAATGTCTGTATTTCAAATGTCTGTATTTCAAATCCCTGAATCAAACCCCTGTATGTAGAGTGTGTATCTCACAGGGCCTGAACCAGTGTAGGCCTGAACTAAATATTTATTTTCCCAAAATGGCTGTATTTCAAATCCCTGAATTAAACCCCTGTATGTAGAGGGTGTTTCTCACAGGGCCTGAACCAGTGTAGGCCTGAAGTAAATATTTCCTTGCGCAAAATGGCTGTATTTAAAATGGCTGTATTTCAAATGCTTGATTGAAACCCCTGTATGTAGAGGGGGTATCTCACACGGTCTGAACCAGTGTAGGCCTGAAGTAAATATTTCTTTGCACAAAATGGCTGTTTTTCAAATGGCTGTATTTCAAATCCCTGAATCAAACCCCTGTATGTAGAGGGAGTATCTCACAGGGCCTTAACCAGTGTAGGCCTGAACTAAATATTTATTTGCACAAAATGGCTGTATTTCAAATGGCTGTATTTCAAATCCCTGAATCAAACACCTGTATGTAGAGGGGGTATCTCACACGGTCTGAACCAGTGTAGGCCTGAAGTAAATATTTCTTTGCACAAAATGGCTGTATTTCAAATGGCTGTATTTCAAATCCCTGAATCAAACCCCTGTATATAGAGGAAGTATCTCACAGGGCCTGAACCAGTGAAGGCCTGAAGTAAATATTTCTTTGCACAAAATGGCTATATTTCAAATGGCTGTATTTCAAATCCCTAAATCAAACCCGTGTATATAGAGGGAGTATCTCACAGGGCCTGAACCAGTGTAGGCCTGAACTAAATATTTATTTGCCCAAAATGGCTGTATTTCAAATGCCTAAATCAAACCCCTGTATGTAGAGGGAGTATCTCACAAGGCCTGAACCAGTGTAGGCCTGAACTAAATATTTCTTTGCCCAAAATGGCTGTATTTCAAATGGCTGTATTTTAAATCCCTGAATCAAACACCTGTGTGTAGAGGGAGTATCTCACAGGGCCTGAACTAGTGTAGGCTTGAACTAAATATTTCTTTGCCCTAAATGGCTGTATTTCAAATGCCTGATTCAAACCCCTGTGTGTAAAGGGGGTATCTCACACGGTCTGAACCAGTGTAGGCCTGAAGTAAATATTTCTTTGCACAAAATGGCGGTATTTCAAATGGCTGTATTTCAAATCCCTGAATCAAACTTCTGTGTGTAGAGAGAGTATCTCACACGGTCTGAACCAGTGTAGGCCTGAAGTAAATATTTCTTTGCACAAAATGGCTGTATTTCAAATGGCTGTATTTCAAATCCCTGAATCAAACCCCTGTATGTAGAGGGAGTATCTCACAGGGCCTTAACCAGTGTAGGCCTGAACTAAACATTTCTTTGCCCAAAATGGCTGTATTTCAAATGTCTGTATTTCAAATCCCTGAATCAAACCCCTGTATGTAAAGTGTGTATCTCACAGGGCCTGAACCAGTGTAGGCCTGAACTAAATATTTCTTTGCCCAAAATGGCTGTATTTCAAATCCCTGAATTAAACCCCTGTATGTAGAGGGTGTTTCTCACAGGGCCTGAACCAGTGTAGGCCTGAAGTAAATATTTCTTTGCGCAAAATGGCTGTATTTAAAATGGCTGTATTTCAAATGCTTGATTGAAACCCCTGTATGTAGAGGGGGTATCTCACACGGTCTGAACCAGTGTAGGCCTGAAGTAAATATTTCTTTGCACAAAATGGCTGTTTTTCAAATGGCTGTATTTCAAATCCCTGAATCAAACCCCTGTATGTAGAGGGAGTATCTCACAGGGCCTTAACCAGTGTAGGCCTGAACTAAATATTTATTTGCACAAAATGGCTGTATTTCAAATGGCTGTATTTCAAATCCCTGAATCAAACACCTGTATGTAGTGGGGGTATCTCACACGGCCTGAACCAGTGAAGGCCTGAAGTAAATATTTCTTTGCACAAAATGGCTATATTTCAAATGGCTGTATTTCAAATCCCTAAATCAAACCCGTGTATATAGAGGGAGTATCTCACAGGGCCTGAACCAGTGTAGGCCTGAACTAAATATTTATTTGCCCAAAATGGCTGTATTTGAAATGGCTGTATTTCAAATGCCTAAATCAAACCCCTGTATGTAGAGGGAGTATCTCACAAGGCCTGAACCAGTGTAGGCCTGAACTAAATATTTCTTTGCACAAAATGGCTGTATTTCAAATGGCTGTATTTCAAATCCCTGAATCAAACCCCTGTATGTAGAGGGAGTATCTCACAGGGCCTTAACCAGTGTAGGCCTGAACTAAACATTTCTTTGCCCAAAATGTCTGTATTTCAAATGTCTGTATTTCAAATCCCTGAATCAAACCCCTGTATGTAGAGTGTGTATCTCACAGGGCCTGAACCAGTGTAGGCCTGAACTAAATATTTATTTTCCTAAAATGGCTGTATTTCAAATCCCTGAATTAAACCCCTGTATGTAGAGGGTGTTTCTCACAGGGCCTGAACCAGTGTAGGCCTGAAGTAAATATTTCCTTGCGCAAAATGGCTGTATTTAAAATGGCTGTATTTCAAATGCTTGATTGAAACCCCTGTATGTAGAGGGGGTATCTCACACGGTCTGAACCAGTGTAGGCCTGAAGTAAATATTTCTTTGCACAAAATGGCTGTTTTTCAAATGGCTGTATTTCAAATCCCTGAATCAAACCCCTGTATGTAGAGGGAGTATCTCACAGGGCCTTAACCAGTGTAGGCCTGAACTAAATATTTATTTGCACAAAATGGCTGTATTTCAAATGGCTGTATTTCAAATCCCTGAATCAAACACCTGTGTGTAGAGGGGGTATCTCACACGGTCTGAACCAGTGTAGGCCTGAAGTAAATATTTCTTTGCACAAAATGGCTGTATTTCAAATGGCTGTATTTCAAATCCCTGAATCAAACCCCTGTATATAGAGGAAGTATCTCACAGGGCCTGAACCAGTGAAGGCCTGAAGTAAATATTTCTTTGCACAAAATGGCTATATTTCAAATGGCTGTATTTCAAATCCCTAAATCAAACCCGTGTATATAGAGGGAGTATCTCACAGGGCCTGAACCAGTGTAGGCCTGAACTAAATATTTATTTGCCCAAAATGGCTGTATTTCAAATGCCTAAATCAAACCCCTGTATGTAGAGGGAGTATCTCACAAGGCCTGAACCAGTGTAGGCCTGAACTAAATATTTCTTTGCCCAAAATGGCTGTATTTCAAATGGCTGTATTTTAAATCCCTGAATCAAACACCTGTATGTAGAGGGAGTATCTCACAGGGCCTGAACTAGTGTAGGCTTGAACTAAATATTTCTTTGCCCTAAATGGCTGTATTTCAAATGCCTGATTTAAACCCCTGTGTGTAGAGGGGGTATCTCACACGGTCTGAACCAGTGTAGGCCTGAAGTAAATATTTCTTTGCACAAAATGGCGGTATTTCAAATGGCTGTATTTCAAATCCCTGAATCAAACTTCTGTGTGTAGAGAGAGTATCTCACACGGTCTGAACCAGTGTAGGCCTGAAGTAAATATTTCTTTGCACAAAATGGCTGTATTTCAAATGGCTGTATTTCAAATCCCTGAATCAAACCCCTGTATGTAGAGGGAGTATCTCACAGGGCCTTAACCAGTGTAGGCCTGAACTAAACATTTCTTTGCCCAAAATGGCTGTATTTCAAATGTCTGTATTTCAAATCCCTGAATCAAACCCCTGTATGTAGAGTGTGTATCTCACAGGGCCTGAACCAGTGTAGGCCTGAACTAAATATTTCTTTGCCCAAAATGGCTGTATTTCAAATCCCTGAATTAAACCCCTGTATGTAGAGGGTGTTTCTCACAGTGCCTGAACCAGTGTAGGCCTGAAGTAAATATTTCTTTGCGCAAAATGGCTGTATTTAAAATGGCTGTATTTCAAATGCTTGATTGAAACCCCTGTATGTAGAGGGGGTATCTCACACGGTCTGAACCAGTGTAGGCCTGAAGTAAATATTTCTTTGCACAAAATGGCTGTTTTTCAAATGGCTGTATTTCAAATCCCTGAATCAAACCCCTGTATGTAGAGGGAGTATCTCACAGGGCCTTAACCAGTGTAGGCCTGAACTAAATATTTATTTGCACAAAATGGCTGTATTTCAAATGGCTGTATTTCAAATCCCTGAATCAAACACCTGTATGTAGAGGGGGTATCTCACACGGCCTGAACCAGTGAAGGCCTGAAGTAAATATTTCTTTGCACAAAATGGCTATATTTCAAATGGCTGTATTTCAAATCCCTAAATCAAACCCGTGTATATAGAGGGAGTATCTCACAGGGCCTGAACCAGTGTAGGCCTGAACTAAATATTTATTTGCCCAAAATGGCTGTATTTGAAATGGCTGTATTTCAAATGCCTAAATCAAACCCCTGTATGTAGAGGGAGTATCTCACAAGGCCTGAACCAGTGTAGGCCTGAACTAAATATTTCTTTGCCCAAAATGGCTGTATTTCAAATGGCTGTATTTTAAATCCCTGAATCAAACACCTGTATGTAGAGGGAGTATCTCACAGGGCCTGAACTAGTGTAGGCCTGAACTAAATATTTCTTTGCCCTAAATGGCTGTATTTCAAATGCCTGATTCAAACCCCTGTATGTAGTGGGGGTATCTCACACGGTCTGAACCAGTGTAGGCCTGAAGTAAATATTTCTTTGCACAAAATGGCTGTATTTCAAATGGCTGTATTTCAAATCCCTGAATCAAACTTCTGTGTGTAGAGAGAGTATCTCACACGGTCTGAACCAGTGTAGGCCTGAAGTAAATATTTATTTGCACAAAATGGCTGAATTTCAAATCCCTGAATCAAACCCCTGTATGTAGAGGGAGTATCTCACAGGGCCTTAACCAGTGTAGGCCTGAACTAAACATTTCTTTGCCCAAAATGGCTGTATTTCAAATGTCTGTATTTCAAATCCCTGAATCAAACCCCTGTATGTAGAGTGTGTATCTCACAGGGCCTGAACCAGTGTAGGCCTAAACTATATATTCCTTTGCCCAAAATGGCTGTATTTCAAATGGCTGTATTTAAAATGCTTGATTGAAACCCCTGTATGTAGAGGGGGTATCTCACACGGTCTGAACCAGTGTAGGCCCGAAGTAAATATTTCTTTGCACAAAATGGCTGTATTTCAAATGGCTGTATTTCAAATGCTTGATTGAAACCCCTGTATGTAGAGGGGGTATCTCACACGGTCTGAACCAGTGTAGGCCCGAATTAAATATTTCTTTGCACAAAATGGCTGTTTTTCAAATGGCTGTATTTCAAATCCCTGAATCAAACCCCTGTATGTAGAGGGGGTATCTCACACGGTCTGAACAAGTGTAGGCCTGAAGTAAATATTTCTTTGCCCAAAATGGCTGTATTTCAAATGGCTGTATTTCAAATGCCTAAATCAAACCCCTGTATGTAGAGGGAGTATCTCACAAGGCCTGAACCAGTGTAGGCCTGAACTAAATATTTCTTTGCCCAAAATGGCTGTATTTCAAATGGCTGTATTTTAAATCCCTGAATCAAACACCTGTATGTAGAGGGAGTATCTCACAGGGCCTGAACTAGTGTAGGCCTGAACTAAATATTTCTTTGCCCTAAATGGCTGTATTTCAAATAGCTGTATTTCAAATGCCTGATTTAAACCCCTGTATGTAGAGTGTGTATCTCACATGGTCTGAACCAGTGTAGGCCTGAAGTAAATATTTATTTGCCCAAAATGGCTGTATTTCAAATCCCTGAATCAAACCCCTGTATGTAGAGGGTGCAGGGCCGGACTGGGGATAAAAACCAGCCCTGGAAAAAGTTGCATACCAGCCCACAGCATTGCATAATTATTTACTTGTTTATAATAGGAGAAAGCATTCATTTTAAAACATGTCTGTAAACACGAATATGAACTTTGCCCCACGATAGCTCTTTTGTAGAACCCCCATTGTTCATATTATCACAGTGTTTTCCCAACCAGGATGCCTCCAACTGTTGCAAAACTACAACTCTCAGCATGCTCAGACAGTGTTTTACCACGCCCTTTGACCCGCCCCTTTTTTGTTGGCCACCTATTTAATGATTGTTGCATGCAACAGTTTACTTGACCAGCTATTTTAGATATTCTACGGCAGTCCTGTTACAATTCCCCCAATGAGCCTTTCGACCAAATAAAATTTTTTTTTATAAAATCTCACCCATATTCTGCAAAAAAAATAAAAAATCTGCAATGTAAAATCGATAATAAAGATCAACTACAAACATAAACATATTTCACATAAAAACTAACAGTTACTTGGCTTGGCCCTTGGGGATCTCGGACACCACCTCAACACTTGGCCGGGGGCTCGGCGGAGCTGATGTTGTGCTAGCCCAGTAGTCCCCCCTTATCATGTGCCAGTATTGTACCTATATATAAAAAAAAAAAAAACACTTATACTTACCTCCAGCGATACGATGCAGGCCTCTTCCGGCCTGTGTTCCTCGCTATTTGGCTCAGGCGGCGCGATGACGTCTTTGTGCCGCCTGCACCGGCCTCTGATAGGCTGCCAGCTTTGCGGCACTCAGGCCTGCCGGCCTAGTGGGAAATTTCCCGGTATCCCGGCAGGCCAGTCCGGCCCGGAGAGGGTGTATCTCACAGGGCCTGAACCTTAATCTTATAACTGGGGTTAAAAAGTGGTCTAATGTTACTGCTATTGGAGTGTCCACATTGTTTTATACATAAGTAATTCCATTAGGCCTTGATTCTGTAATTGTGGTTACAAAGCAGTGTAGTACTACTGCTTTTGGGTTATCCACATTGTTTTAGACATAAAAAATTCCATTAGGCCTTGATTATGTAATTGGGGTTAAAAAGCTGTCTAATCCTACTGCTTTTGGCGTGTCCTTATTGTTTTATACATAAGTCATTCTGTAAGACCTTAATTCTGTAAATGGGTTTAAAAAGCGGTCTAATGCTACTGCTATTAGGGTGTCCGCATTGTTTTATACATAAGCAATTCCATTTTGTTTCTGTAATTGGGGTTAAAAAATTGTCAAATACTACTGCTATTGGTGTGTCCACATTGTTTCATACATAAGTAATTCCATTAGTCCTTCATTCTGTAATTGGGGTTAAAAAGTGGTCTAATGCTACTGCTACTGGGGTGTCCACATTGTTTATACATAAGTAATTCCATTAGGCCTTGATTCTGTATTTGGGGTTCAAAAGAGGTCTAATACTACTGCTTTTGGGGCATCCTCGTTGTTTTATACATAAGTCATTCTGTAAGACCTTAATTCTGTAATTGGGTTTAAAAAGCGGTCAAATACTACTGCTATTAGGGTGTCCACATTGTTTCATATATAAGCAATTCCATTAGGCCTTCATTCTGTAATTACGGTTAAAAAGCAGTCTAATGCTGCTGCTATTTTGGTGTCCACATTGTTTTATACATAAGTAATTTCACTAGAGCATACTTCTCTAATTGGGATTAAAAAGCGGTCTAATACTACTGCTATTGGGGTGTCGACTTTATTTTATTCATAAATAATTTCATTAGGCTTTAATTCTATAATTGGGGTTAAAAATTGGTCTAATACTACTGCTATTTTACACTTAAATTTACTGTTACTGTACAGTATGTCCTATAGCTGCCAGGGCCTTCCAAGGGAACAGGCAGTGGCAAAAATGTTTCTGGGTCTAGCAGAAGTAGCAGAAGAAGGGGCGGTGGAAGCAGCAGTCGCAGCATCAGTACAGAGCTGATAGTGTTATTCAGCGGTCGTGTTTTGACCAGCAACACAGCTGTCCTTGAATGTTTGACTCGGTTTTCATGTTGAGTATAAGGTGGGCCAGTTCTTGAGCCTGTCGGTGTCTGGTATAATTCACGGCAGCGCCGACATGTGGAGCTGTAATTATGGTCAAGCACAATATCTGTCCTTTATGGCCCACTGGGTAATTGTGATTGTTGCCCAGGCACACCAGCAACTTGGACAGGTGATGCCAATGCCGCCTCTATGTTCTGAAGCTGTGATTGCTGCGCCAATGTCCTCCTCTGCCTCCTCATCCTCCACCTTGTCATCAGACTCCATTGCAGGCACAGTTTGGAGTGGTCCTCGAGCCTGCCACCTATGCAGAGCATGGCGGTGTCATGATCTTCTGCATCTGGCATGTCTGGGTGAACTGAGTCAAACCGGGGAGGATTTGATCTGCGACCTTCAACAAAAAATCTAATTCTGGCTAACCACTTGCCAACTGAAGATCGGAACCATGGTCACTATTAATGGGAAGAACATTCTATTGGCACTATGTCAAGGTGGGCTAACACATGCGCCCTGCATGGCACACATCTTTAATCTGGTTGCAAAGTGGTTCCTGAAGTCTTTCACCCAACTGAAAGACATCTTAAAATTCGCCAGGAAACTGTGCATGCACTTCAACCACTCTTATCCTGCAAAACACGCCCTCCTTGAGTTGCAAAGGCAGAATAGCGTTCCCCAACATCGTCTCATATGTAAAGCTTCCACACGTTGGACCTACACCTTACACATGTTCGACTGACTTTGACTGACTATATGAGCAAAGGAAGGCCGTAAAGGATTTCTTGATGATGCAAGTGGACGGGAGTACTCCCCTGTGTAACTCCAACATTAGCCAGTGGCAGCTCATGCGTGACACCTGCCATTTGCTCAGTCATTTTAAGGAGGCAACTTTATTTGTTAGTCACCTTGATTATGGGATGAATGATGTCATTCCACTCCTTCATGTCCTGGAGAAGAAGCTGATAAATCTGGCTGGGCAGAGGACAGGAGACGTGGTGCCTACATCTCATGGCCACCTAAGCGAAGTGTCTGAATCAAAGTTTTGAAAACTTCACTCATCTCTAATGAGCACATGGATTCTATGGATTTGGAATTCAGTCCAAATTTCCCCAATATTTGGATTCTAAAACAAACAAATGTTTTGTAATTTGTTTTGGGTGAATGAGATACATCCCCATGTAATACTCCACTGGAAACGAGAAGTGAAAGACAGTTCACCCAAAAAGACAAGAGTACTGGGTGTCAGTGTTACACTTCTTTTAATGAGACATGCACATTAGTTGTCCTTCCAAAAAGAACAAGAGTACTATGTATGTCAAGAGAAAAGTACCCTGGTCAGATGAGTGGCCTTTGGCATAGTCTTAGGGGTGCTCTTTCTCATTAGGAAGACCAACAAGTATGCATGAGGAGTATTGTAGTCTAGTCAAAGATGCTTTGTCTTTCTGGGAAACATAGATTCAAATTTAAATATCTTGTATCTGCTGGCATCAGATCTGTGTTATTTTCTTTTTGAAATGAAAGCTAATTTGCATACCTTTGGGTCTCTGGGAAGAATATTCAAATTAGCTTTTCTTCTCCCTCTCTGTCTCTCTTTCATTTTCCCTGTGTATCACCAGAGACTGTTATATACTAATTTTCAGATTGATTGGAGTATGTTTGATTTGGCAGAATCAATTCAGACCTTAATCAAATTTTTGCCAATTCAGACAAAAAACTAATTAAAAAAATAAAAATTTGAAAAATGGAACGGGCACTCAAAACACTTGGAAATCACGTGGAAGTAGAATGACTAAAATTTATTACACTACATAAACATGTGTACATATAAAATAAATAAAATATATAAAAAAGACATACAGATATGTCTATATCGACGTTGGTGTAAATATGTCACATTCAGGGTTCGCTATGTCAAAACGGCTGTATCTGTATCCTCCTTGTGGGGATGCTGATTGGATCACAGCTGTTATGGTAGAGCGAATTCTACTGAGTGGCATGTACAGTTATGTTCAATTACAATCATCATAGTCTATGCCATAGGTACATACAAATCCCATGCAACATATAGTAGTTTCAAAAGGCAAACATGCGCGGCACCTAAAATAGTAAATTACTGCACGTATTTAACTCTATAGTTCCACTTTAAACAATGTTCAGATTGTCCATCCAGTTCAACTCTCTCAGGAGTCTAGGCACGCTATATGTGTAACTCCAACCGTGCTGCAAATTTCATTAGCCACATATATAGGGCTTTTTATCTTGAGAATATAATCTCTATAAAGTCCCAATGTACTTTGTCCAAGTTATATCTCTACTCACTGTGTACCTGGTTGGTTCACCTTATTCGATATGCGGGAGTTCCTGCTGTGGCGTCCCACAGTTCGACCGCTCTCCGCTCCGGCTGTGTTGGTTTCGATTTTGCTGAGGTCTCGCCTTAGTTCTCGTGAGAATCCTATTTTGAATCTTTACTTGCGTGAGTAGGATAGGGAGATTGTTGCGCTTCTTTGGCAGTAAGTTTTCGTCTTTTAGTACATGGCCATGTACAGTCTAGATTAATTTAACACACAGGTATTCCGTCCAGACGCGTTTCGAGATGTCTTATCTCTTCCTCAGTGGGTAACCTGTGAATTTTGTAGTCTCGATTTTTATATTCCCCTCATTATTGGTTGATTGGTTACACTTGTTTCGCAGAGCTTGGGAGTTATGTTGCAATACTCAGACCTTACTTTCTATTGGTCTCTTCATTTGTCATGCGATTTTTCGTCATGTGATTTTTCGTCATGCGATTGTTCGTCATGCGATTTTTCATCGTAGTGCCGTATGTTTTTCCATAAATATACATGGGCAGACCTCTATCCAACATGGAATGATGTGTAAACCTCCATCTTTCCAAATTTAAAATGCATACTGGACAGCTCGGCGTCTCCTTCCTTTGAGTGTAGTTGGTATTCGCCTCTCCAATGTGTTTTTTCAAGTCGCTCTTTAATCATAATTTATATAAATTCTTCAGACATTTCTAAAAACATGTTATACACATTCATATTCTAACCATTACAAATCAATTTCAAATCAATTTACACATTTCCTTCACCCTTCTTTCTTTCTTTTTAGGAGAAACTCGTACAGAGGGTGTGTCCTGATGGTAGCTTGACATTTTTATCCATTTCCCTCTAATGTCGGTAAGTTTTCTTGCATGCGTTTTTCATGCGTTTTATTTTTATAATTGCGTTTTTTTCAGGGAATGTGCAGAATGGCCCTATTTGTCTTCTATATAGAGGATTTCTTACAGGGTCTTAGCTATTTGTAGTTATCAGAAGATTCCCCATAGTTTCCAC
Organism: Bufo bufo; assembly: GCF_905171765.1. NCBI lineage: Eukaryota > Metazoa > Chordata > Amphibia > Anura > Bufonidae > Bufo > Bufo bufo. Next base: position 631,888,267 of record NC_053390.1, read on the forward strand.
ATTTTTCTTTATTTGTGTGAGTTCCTACCTCATAAAGGCATAATTTTCCATGTTATATTGGTGAGTTTGCATTTCACCAATATTTTCAGGGTTTTGTGATATCCCTAAGTATTATCCATTCTTTTAATTATTCGTCATCTATGTGGAATTCGCCAACATGGTGTCGCACCTCTCATGTTCATATGCATTGTACAAATATTTTTGAGGTTTTATGATATATCTAGATGTTATCTATTCTCTTACTTGTTCCTTATCTATCTCGCCCATCTATAGTATTTATATAGGTCGGATATATGAACATGTCGCCATGATTTCATTATGGTCAATGATTCAGTTAAAGCCAAAGATCTCTAAGTCTGAATTCAGACCTGCAGGAAAAAGACTGCCAAAATCATAAATTCTTCTGGATTCAGCTCAGGACATCCTCATAATGTGATTACCTCCTCTCCAGTGTATGTCTACCTTCTCCAGGGCCACAAACGAGATACCCCTGACGTCACTATTATGTGCCACCTTAAAGTGTTTCGATAAGGAGTGATTTTCATACCCTTTTTGATGTTATTCAGATGTTCCGTTATTCTTACTTTCAGGGGCCTTTTGGTTCTGCCAATGTACTGTTTCTGGCAGGGGCACTGGACAAGGTAGACCACACTGGAGGAATCACATGTTAGGCAATCTTTGATGTCTAAGGTAAACTGATTCTGGGTGGATTGGACCCTAGTGGTCTTCTTCGGGAATGACGAGTTCCTACACCTTAGATACCTCCCACACCTGTAGAAACCGTTCATGTTAAGCCATTTTTGAAGTGTGAATACCTCTTTTTTCTTGTGATTTTTTATAGAAGGTGCTATTTTTAAACCTAAATTTAGTGCTTTAGTGAATGTGATGAGGGCGGAAGTGTGAAGCATAGGCCCAATAACATTATCTCTTAATAAAAAGTGCCAGTGTTGGTTTATGATGTGATGTATCTGTTTAAATTGTGCACTGTATGGTAAGATCAACCTGAGTTCACCTTCCTTTATTTTCCCTTTGTGTATGTGTGGCTGAAAGAAGGTCTCTCTATCTGTTTTTCTTGTTTTCTCTAGGGCGTCTTGTAAAAATTTTTCGGGATAGTCTTTACATTCAAATTGTTGTTTCATTTTTAGGGCCTCGGATTCAAAATTTGCTACATCAGTGCAATTGCGCTTGATCCGACGGAACTGGCCCGAAGGGATATTTTGGGGTAAGTGACAGCTTGAGAATGGTATAAAGCTATTTTTCGCCGTCAGTTTATAATGAGTGTTACAAATAAATTTTTTGTCCCGTCGTGTAATCTGAATGTCTAGGAATTCCGTGAATTCCTCTTCCATTTTTGATAGGAAGACCAAATTCATATCATTGTGGTTCATACCATACAGAAATTGGTGTAACTGATGAGCATCTTCTCTCTAAACAAACAGAACATCGTCGATGTTGCAACGCCAGAGGACCAGGTCCGTCCCCAGTCTGGGAGCAATATTCTCATATTCCCATTGTGCCAGAAATAGATTTGCATAGCTGGGGGAGAACCTGGTCCCCATGGCCGTCCCACAAAGCTGTAGAAAGTGGTCGCCCTCGAAATAAAAATAATTATGAGGGAGTATAAATTTAATACCCTCCATCAAGAATTCTATCTGTTTGGAGCATATAGTGCCATCCATTTCCAATTGTGATTTTACTGCAGCAATGCCCTGATCATGTTTGATACTTGTATAGAGGGACTGGACGTCCAGCGTGCCAATAATCCAGTCAGGCTGGATGTCCAGGCCCTCCAATGTCCCAATGATGTCCGTGGTGTCCCTAATATATGACTGGGTCTTCCTCACCACAGGCTGTAGTAAGACGTCAATTTATTGGGAAAGGTTAGATGTTATTGACCCTATTCCAGATATTATAGGGCATCCCGGCGGACTCTCCAAGCTTTTGTGGATCTTGGGCAAGCAGTAGAAGACAGGTAGTCTCCCCTGCGTGCCCAAGATAAAGTTGCGCTCTTGATCGGACAAAATGCTATCTTTTAGCCCCCCCATCACAGTATTTGGTCAGGGTTTTATTAAATTCCTGTCCCTGATTTCCTTTTAGTTTTTTATACGTAGTTGTATCTCTCAATTGTCTTAGGCATTCCTCATTGTGCTGTGTGGTATTCAAGACCACTATAGCCCCCCCCCCCCCCCTTGTCTGCAGGGCGTATTGTGATGTTCTCCTGTTTTTGCAACTCTTTAATGGCTCGGATTTCTCTCCCTGTTAGATTATTTCTTTGGTTCTGCTAGTCTTTAATCTTTCTCAGGTCGTTCTCAACTGACCTTTGAAATGTAGCCATATTATTGCCAATCTCACTCCTTGGGAATTTTTTTGACTTATTTTTTAATCCTGTGTGTTGTATTGTTTCACTTTTTTCATCGCCATTTCTCACTCGGGGCCCTACTATTATGGGGTTCTTCTGGTAGTATTTTTTCAAACATAATTTCCTCATAAATTTTTGTAATCCAATATATGTGTCGAATATATTGAGTTTGGACGTTGGTGCGAATTTCAATCCCTTGTCTAAGAGTTTCATCTGTGTATCAGTGAGTGTTATAGAACTCAGATTGACTATTGAGTCTAGTGCGGTTATTGGTGTCTAATTCTGTCTCTCCCCCATATCTATATGTCTTTTTTATATATTTTATTTATTTTATATGTACACATGTTTATGTAGTGTAATAAATTTTAGTCATTCTACTTCCACGTGATTCCCAAGTATTTTGAGTGCCGGTTCCATTTTTCAAACTCTTATAACTCAGAACTTGGGGTGTTTCTTTGAACCTGAGCACCAGTCGTGGTGAACCAAAGTGAGCCATCTGTCCATTGCTTATAAAAAAAATAAAAAGTATATGTATATTTCACATATTTACTGGCTACCTTAAAAGTTTTAGGCTGCAAACTTCATTTGTTCATTCATTTTCGGCCCCCTCCCTGATATAAACTGTGCAACTTGCTTCCGGTTTCAAGCTTTTCTTATGTGGAATGTTCAATTTAGTAATATATCCTGGCTATGAATTATGTGACTCCATGATTCCGCTGCTTCCACTATCTCATTGTCAGCACAGCATGATTCTTGGTCTACTTTATTCTTCTAGAAGCCATGGGAAATGTCCTTTCAATTGAGCTGACAGACAGTGATGCTAAAGAGTTTGTCCACCCCTGAAGCCTGTCTCTGCTCTCTTTATACTTATCTACAACCAATGTGTTTAACCCTATCCCCTTGCTTTATTCCATATCTAATGTCTGTGCAATTTGTTCTCCATGAAAACCTGCATGCTTTCCCTTATCTCCTCTTTCTGATCTGCCCTGTACATTGTACTCACCATTACACCCTCCGTCCTGCTGCTCTCTTTAGTACTAAAAGAAGAGAGCAAAAAGCAAAAAGCTGACATGGCCAGGAGCAGTGTGCAGTTGGATCATGTAAGATTCAGCAGAACAGATAGCTATGTTTTACACAAACTTTACAGCAGAAACGTTTCTACAAAGGTAGACAATTTTTATTGAAGGATATTTAAAAAGTTGTATAAAGGGTTGTCCAGGTTCAGAGCTGAACCCAGATATATCCCTATCTTCACCCCTCCGGCCCCCCTCACATGAACACAGAAGCATTTCATGGTTTGTTGCTCTCCTTTGCCCTGCGCTGTATCACGCATGAAAAAGGCTTTTTTGTTTACAATAGCACACTGCTACACAGAGCTTTCACCCAGCAATGTTCCCGGTGACATCTCTAGCTCTGATTGGTGGCCTTAAGCACTGCCCTAGCCGTTTTACAGGTGACACGACGGGGCTCACTGCTGGGCAGAAGCCTCTGCTTAACAGTCACTATGGAGAGCCTGGTACATCACTGGATCCCCTAAATATGCCTTTGCCCTGCGCGATTCTGCGCAGGACAAAGAAGAGCATTGGAGCAATTCATATTAAGGTGGTCGGAGAGATGAAGATGCATTCAGGAACCAAGTGAACATGAAAAAAAAGTAATGAGAAGGCATCTATATGCTTTAATAGTCAAGATGGACATTGGTATTTTCAACTATGATGAGTCCAAACATTGCTGCTGAGATATGGTTAAAAACCACAATCACATTACAGTTCTGAAGAAAATAACAGTGGTAAAATAAAAGTAAAGTTGTCTTTCCTGCAATCATGAATGCATTTTAATGAACTTACAAGACTTCCTCTTTAATCTGCTCATAATGTATCCTGATTTCTCTAAATGTTAATGCATGCAGGGCCATTTTATTATCTGTTTTTAATCTTTGGTGAAGATTTTCATTCTGTTTCATTATGTATGCTGTTTTATTGTACTATGACTTACAAATTTAAACTGCACATATAAAGTAATCTACTTATAATGTAGCTCAGTAGTCTGTGAGTAGAAAAAAACCTATGTCAATGGTTTTCTTTAACTTAACTTTCTAGTAATACAAGTTAATGTTATGATTAAGGAACCATTCAGAATAATGAAGTCACCCCAAGATGCTTTGCCCCCATAAAATAACACCCCCTTAACAGCTACCTGCACAGCACCTGCCCCCTTAACAGTGACCTCTAAAGCACCACACCCCTCTAAGATTAACACTGGCCTTCACAGTGGCTCACACCCTTTACAGTCACCCTCCACAGCGATCTACCTTTTAACAGTGACCTCCACAGGGCCCTGCCCCCTTAACATTGATCTCCACAGCAGCCCCGCCACCTTAACATTAATCTTCACAGCAGCTCACCCCCTTAACAGTGACATGCACAGTGACCCACCCCTTTAACAGTGACCAGCCCACCAGCCCACTGTGCCACCCCCTCTTAATATAGGACCTTCACAGCACCCCGTTCTCTTAATATAAGACTTCCACAGCACCCTCCCCCCTTAAAATTGGACATCCATAGCTCGCCTCTTAACAGTGACCTCCACAGCACCACGGCCTCTTAACAGTGACCTCTAACAGTGAAGAAAAATGGCTGGACAAGATAGTCCAACAATAGCAAACATAAAGTTGTTATGGAAACCTAGTGTAACTGTGTATTTCAAAACTGAAGGACCTGCAAGCTTGTATTGGAAAATAAGGGTCATGTGACTGTATGACTGGCAGTTAGAATGTGAGTGAAGCTGCAAGCTCCTAATGGCTAATACATTTTTTTAGAATATCTCAGGAACAGTGTGGCCTAGAGAGCTGAGACACAGCCTAATACCTTCCCGGTCACCTGATGTACCTATATGCCAAATTGGGTACAGTCATTTGGTCGCACATAAAGAAAAGACAGACAGACAACAGACAGAAATTCATTTTTATATATATATATAAGATACACCCGGCACCCCTGCCGATCAACTGTATGAGGAGACGATGTGTGCAATGCGCACGTGCAGTCTCCCGTATCTCTTCCTGTTCACCGCTGCTGTCTAAGGCAAAGACCATAAACAGCAGCAGCTGACAGGTAGACTGTCCTCCTTCTCGCAGTCTTCTTTGTGGAAGTCAGGCCACTTCCAGAACTATCTCAGGGTCCCTCATTATCATTTACTTGTTCTCCTCCCCTCCTCCTCCACTATGTCAACATGGATAATGCAATGTGATGCCAGAAAAAGACTCTGCGAGTTCAGCTATCCGATTGAGAGCAAGCTGAACTCCCGCCTCTGTGGCATTGGTACTTCTGGCCAGCTGTCCATCAAATGTGTCTCGTCCTTCTGCTAATGTGGCACACTTACACTCCTTCACCAAAATTGAATTCAGGAGGCATTATCTCTGGCCAGCTGTGTGAAAAATGTGTCTCATCATTCTCCTAATGTGCTGTAATTCTGCACCCTCACCAAAATTTTATTTAGCAGTCTGTTAAAATTGTCTCAACGTACTCCTAATGTGATTTACTTCTGCGCATACACCAACATGTAAATAAGCAGGCATTTTTATCTCTTGGCCACTTAAAAATGTCTCATCTTTCCCCTATTGTGGTGTTCTTTCACGTGTTAACCCAAATTTTGTACTTCTCTGTGACATTCATACTTTTTGCCTTCTGTCCATAAAACTTGTCTCAACGTTCTCCAAATGAGACCCAGTTTCACGTATTAAAGCAAATTTTATTCACCAGGCAGCAGGCTTGGACTGGCTCACAAGGGAACAGGTGAATCAACTGGTCGGCATCTAGTTTCCCACCCCCTGCACAAGCGGCACATGGCACAGTAGACTGACTGCACTACATACAGATAGGCAATAGGTATAGAGACAGTCTAGACAGTATCTTTTTTCATCATGGACTTGCCTTCTCAAAGTCGCTACAGTGACCCCCATGATCAACCATGTGTGAGCAGATAAGATTTGCATGTGGTTTTAAAGCATGCCCCCAGAATGAATTTTACTGATGGGCCTTAGGCACCCCAGTCCAACACTGCCAGTCTGTAGTACTTCTGGCCAGCTGTCTGTTAAAATTGTCTCATTTTCTAAATAAAAGTAGCCTTTCTCTAGCACCTACCCTGTGTCCTGGTGCCTGGCCCCATGGAACTGGTCCAGTTTGCTATTGTTGGACTATCTTGTCCAGCCTCCAGCGTACTGTCAGAGATGGTTTTCAGCATGACAGGTGGCTTTGGTACATCCAAAAGTGAGAAGTTATCCTCCAAGTATACAAAACATGCCTTTTTTAAAATGAATGAGGATTTTCACACACCTTTGGCTGAGGCCAATGAATAGATCTGCCATTGTTGATGGTGGCTATTTATGCCACAACCATACTGTACCTGCTGCTCCTCGTACTGCCACTATCATTACTTCTATACAGCCACAGCTACTACTACCACCTCAACACAGCCTCACACACATCTACTGTGTTGTCTATTCTATGATGTTCTGCAACTGCTTCCTCTGCTGTTGCTGCTGTATGCCATTATTACCCTTATTATTACACCTTACCTTTTCCACATCCACACCGTAATGCTGCTGCTCCCAAATTAGAGGGATAATTTTTACAGGCTTGTTCAGAAGAAGCCATTATTTGTGTGTGTATAAATAATGGCAGACATCTGCCTCTGTTAAGGCATAATTTTTGGATGCTTGTTCAGTGACTGATTTTTTTTACACTACCCTATGTATGTATGTATAAACACGGACATGCATCTACTACCGATGAGGTATAATTTTTGGAATGATTGTTGAAAATAAGACACTGTATTTTTCCCCATAACACAATGAGGTAAATTTATCAAAGCTGCTGGAAAGGAAAAATAAGTTTCCTATAGCAACCACTTTTCTTTTTTAAAAGAAGCTCTGAAAAATGAAAGGTGGAATCTGATTGGTTGCTATGGGAAACTAAGACAGTTTCCCTTTGCACTAGCTTTGATAAATGCCGCAGTATGTTTTTAAACACCATCTGCTCTGATAAGGGATAATTTTGGGAAGCTTTCTTATATAAAAACCATAACAAATGCTACGGCGCAGAGAGTTTTTAATCCCTTCTTGACACATGATGTACTAGTACGTCATGGCGGCAAAAGACTTGCCGCATTTTAACATACTAATACATCATGGTGATTGGGCGAGCACTGGAGCAGTGCCCGCCGGATCACTGCAGGGGCCCGGCAGTCCCTGACAGCCTGGCCCCTGATCAATCTGCCAGCATCGTTGTAAAAGCTGACGCCGGTGGATTAACCCCTTCTATGCCGTGGTCAGGGCTGACCACGGCATAGAAGGGGTTTTCCGTCAGTAAAGGAGCCTATCTGGTCCCCGTGCTGCTGTGGCAGGGACCCGATGGGTGAGAAGGCAGCCCGATGCCTTGCCTCTAAAACTTATATAAGAAAAAGTATACATATTAGGTATTGCCATGTCCGTAAAGACCTGCTCTATAAAAAAATCCCATGACCTAACCCCTGAGGTGAATGCTGTAAAAATAAATAAATAAAAACTGCCAAAAGAACCAATTTTTTGCCCCATAAAGTGTAATAATGAATGATCAAAAAAATCATATGTACCCAAAAATGGTACCAATAAAAATGTCAACTCTTCCTGTAAAAAACGAGCCCCTGCACAAGACGATCGGCAGAAAAATAAATAAATAAATTAAGAATTGCTTCTAAAATTCTAAGCCTTCTTTTGTCCTAAACAAATAAAACGACACTTACAAAATTATGCCAACATTAAGTAGACAAATGGGGAATGTTAAGTAATAAATATTTTATGAGGTATCACTTTGTGTTTTAAAAGCAGAGAAATAGAAATTTAGTTTTTTGTAAATTTGGGATTTTTTCAGGAATAAAAAGGAAATATATTGACTCAAATTTATGGCCAATGGCAGCGCTATTCTACAATTAGCCAATCTGTGGTGTTGCTGGTGGCTAGGATGGAGGTGATTGGGGCTGATTATATCAGTCCATCTCACCTCCGAGGTCATGGAGGGGACATCAGACACTGGTGTCCTCTCCCAGCGCTGCGATTGGCTGGAACAACGCTGAAAGAACAGTTGGTGCCTCTCTGCAGGCAGCTAATCTAGCTTAGTGACTGCTTGTAGAGAGGACCTGTTGACCACTGTGCTGCTGGTTGTCGGCTGGGACTTGTGGTACTATCACATAAAACAGTGCTTTTTAATAAAGAAGAAAAATATCTGGAACTGCTGCAGTGATTTTTGGCTCATCTGCTTTCAGATCCCCATTCCCTGTCCCTTTCCCTTCCCCCCCAATGCCCCTACCCGGCGGACTGCAGTCTGTCCTTTTTTTTTTTTTTTTTTTGCCATTTTTGCCTTTTTTTTTGTCTTTACCAGCTCTGCACCAGTTTTTCTGTGTGCAAGCTGTGACTAGCAAGTGCTAATTAGCACTTGTGTTAAAAAAAATCCGTAAATAGTATCCAAAAAAGCAAATGATGAGTTCAGTGAAAGGTGTTAGACCCGTTTATTTCCCCAGTCGCAAGGTTTCAGCCCAGCTCAATGAGGCCTTTGTCAAGCAATATAATTATGTCAAGTGCAGACGTTAAATATCCAGAATGTGATTAGAATACATAATTGAATAATTGATAACCAATAAACATGATTTTGTGTATATACATTCATAATGATGATTCTATAATTCAAAACATACATGATTATAGTGTCTCATAGTAAATATATCATAGATCGCCATAAAAGTGCAAGCAAATTGATTTAAAAAATTATAAATAAAGTGACCAGTGCATAAATAGTTAATATTCTCCCCTTTAGTAGTGGACGAACATCGGCCGGGACGATTCGCGGTCGCGGGAAAGTGATCAAATGTTCGCGAACCGCAAATTCAGGGGCCAATTTTATGCATCGTAAGGGTAAATTCTTAAAAATGTGCCCTGCTGGAGGCTAGAAATTTTTATTTTAGGCCACGGGAGTACAGGCCCCAAACATTAGGCATTCACCGGACAGAAAACATCAAGTGATTAAGTGGCTGGAGGTATATTAGATGGTCATTGGATATCAATTTTACTGCAGGCCAGTGTAGTAAAGGCCCCAAACATTAGGCATTCGCCGACCAGAAAACATCAAGTGATTATGTGGCTAGAGGTATATTAGACGGTCAATGGATATCAATTTTACTGTAGGCCAGTGGACTACAGGCCCCAAAAATTATTCATTCACTGTACAGAAAAGAACAATTGATAATGTGGCTGGAAGTACATTAGGCGGTCACCGTATAACAATTTTAATGTTGGCCAGTTAGATAACAGGCCCCAAAAATTATGCATTCACCATACATAAAAGATCAAGTGATTATGTGGCTAGAGGTATATTAGACGGTCAATAGATATCAATTTTACTGCAGGCCAGTGGACTACAGGCCCCAACAATTATTCATTCACCATACAGAAAAGAACAATTGATAATGTGGCTGGAGGTACATTAGGCGGTCACCATATAACATATTTTCTTTTAGCCAGTTAGATTACAGGCCCCAAAAATTATGCATTCACCGGACAGAAAACATTAAGTGATTATGTGGCTGGAGGTATATTAGACGGTCATTGGATATAAATTTTACTGATGGCCAGTGGAGTTGTAACGGTCACGTACACACACACAGGGGAGAGGATAGTGACCGCTGCGCTCCACCCTCACCTCTGGCCCTGCCTACTTGCCTCGCAAGTCCTAATGACAGGGGAGAACTGAACGGCTGTCCCTAGCTTAGAATACGTGCTGGGAGGACAGACAAGACAAATAACGGATAGTGAACGGACCGGGTCAATACCAAGAGAGCAACGCAGTACAAGAGGAGAAGGCAGAGGATCGTCAGGGAACACAGGAACAGGTAAGTATGCCAGGGAACAAAAAACGCCAAGAACCTAATTAACAGGCAACCTGTGGAGAGCAGGCTGCCTGTTAAATACTGGCTAGCTGGGGTCATGCAACGTGGCCAGCACCACATGACCCACACTAGTCAACACAGCTGAGCACCGAGTGCCCAGCTCGGTGATCAGACCTCCCCTGGTTGCCGGGGGAACTGAGGACGTCCCACCCCCTATCACCTAGGAGATAAGGATGCTGTGCGCGTCCTCGCTCCTGCACAGAGACGGGACGCCGACGGTGCTGAGGAGAGCGAGCGCCTTGGTATCCCATGACAGGAGTACAGACCCCAAACATTAGGCATTCACTGGACAGAAAACATCAAGTGATTATGTGGCTAGAGGTATATTAGACGGTCAATGGATATCAATTTTACTAAAGGCCAGTGGACTATAGGAACCAAAAATTAATAATTCACCGGACAGAAAAGAACAATTGATAATGTAGCTAGAAGTACATTAGGCTGTCAGCGTATAACAATTTGGCCAGTTAGATTACAGGCCCCAAAAATTATGCATTCACCGTACATAAAAGATCTAGTGATTATGTGGCTAGAGGTATATTAGACGGCCGATGGATATCAATTTTACTGCAAGCCAGTGGACTATAGGCCCCAAAAATTATTTATTCACTGTACAGAAAAGAACAATTGATAATGTGGCTGGAGGTATATTAGATGGTCAATGGATATCAATTTTACTGCAGGCCAGTAGACTACAGGCCCCAAAAATAATTCATTCACCGGACAGAAAACATCAAGTGATTATGTGGCTGGAGGTATATTAGACGGTCATCGGATATCAATTTTACTTCAGGCCAGTGGTGTACAGGCCCCAAAATTTTTTTATTCACCGTACAGAAAAGAACAAGTGATTTTGTGGCTGGAGGTATATTAGATGGTCATTCAATATCAATTTTACTGCAGGCCATTGGAGTATAGGCCCCAAACATTAGGAATTCACAGTATAGAAAATATCAAGTGATTATGTGGCTGGAGGTATATTAGATGGTCATTGGATAACAATTTTACTTCAGGCCAGTGGAGAACAGGCCCCAAAAATTATTTATTCAACGTACAGAAAATAAATAAGTGATTATGTGGCTGGAGGTATATTAGACGGTCATTGGATATATATTTTACTGCAGGCCACTACAAATACATGTCAAATACATATGTTTAAAAGAACTAAAAATATTATATTGGATTAAAAACATGGCTAAGGAAATCCCCCCTCTTGACAAAACCTCAAATGATAATAGTTGAAATTCGATAATACATGGTTGTCACAGATGTTGAATTCCTCCTTGGCCTCAAACATTAGGCATTCACCGGACAGGCCAGTGTAATTACATAAGACAGGGACCATTATTTGTTCTGCATGGTGGCGGATATGTGTGGGCTGGAATGTGGAAATTCAATTAAAAATGGTCGTCACAGGTGTTGATTTCCTCCAAGATCCATGCCTCATTTATTTTTAGAAATGTGAGGTAGTCCACACTGTTGTGAGCTAGCCGAGTGCACTTATCGGTCACGATACCTACTGCTGAGCTGATCCTCCTTTCGGACAGGACACTGGACGAAAGGCAAGCCAAGAGTTCCATGGAAAATTGTGCCAGCTCTGACCACAGGTCAAGCCTGCACACCCAGTAGTGAAGGGGTTCCTCGCTTCTCAAAGCATCCACATTGGCCGTTAACCCGATGTAGTCGGACACCTGTCGGTCTAGGCGTTCCCTGAGGCTAGATCCAGAGGGCGGCTGTTGATGGGTTGGCTAGAAGTATGATCTCATATCCGAAGTGACCAAAACACTGAGCTGTAGGATTGGTACCCGCAACTGTTTCTCTGTGGGTAGAAATTCCTCTGCCAGTGCCCACAACAGCAGAATGCAGCATCTCTCAAACATGGCCTGGAAATGCTGCATTCTGACAGCCCTCTGTGATGCTGGTAACATGTCCGCCATTTTGTGTTTGTATCGGGGGTCTAAGTACGTTGCCACCCAGTACTAGTCCTTGCCCTTTATGCTTTTTATATGGGGGTCCCTCCTCAAACACTGGAGCATGAAGGCCCCCATTTGCACTAAATTGGAAGCGGTGGAGCGGCCTGGCTCCTGCTCATTGCCCAGGAGAATGTCGTCCTCGGTCTCCTCCCCCCCAGCCACGGACAACATCTGGGATCCCAGAAAAGTTTAAAGCCTGCTTTTCTTGCTCCTCCTCCTCCCCCCAGGCACCATCCTTCACTGACTCTTCTTCAGACTCCTGATTACTTGTCTCAGATGGAGTAGCACCCCCTAGGAATTCATTCAGCATTGCGACTTCCTCATCTTCCTGCTCCTACTCCTCGACGGCTTGATCAATGAAACGACGCAATGCACCCTCCAGAAAGAAGGCGTAAGGTACGATGTCACTGATGGTACTCTGGCTGCGACTGACAAGTTTGGTGATCTCAACAAATGGCCGCAGAAGTCTGCATGCGTCGCGCATGAGCAGCCACTGGTGCAGTGAAAAAAACCAAGCTCCCAGAACCTGTCCTGCCGCAGAGTTTGTACAGGTAGTTGTTAACTGCACATTTCTGCTGGAGCAGCCTATTAAGCATATACAAAGTAGAATTCCAGCGCGTTGGACAGTCACAAATAAGTCTGACTGACAAGTCGTGTCGTCGCTGTACGTCAGCAAGGCGAGCCATGGCCGTGTAAGATCTTCTAAAATTGCCAGAGATTTTCCTGGCCTGCCGCAAGACGTCTTAGACCACGGGGTAATTGGCAACGAATTGCTGCACGAATAAGTTCAGGACGTGTGCCATTTTGCCCTGTTTCAGCATGCTCAGCAGATTGGCACCGTTGTCGCACACCACTTTACCAACTGTCAAGTTGAGCAGGGACCCCAGAGCTGAAAAGAGTGCAGGACCAGTGTAGCTCTTGGCTTCCAGGCACAACAGCCGCAGCACAGCCTGGCAATGTATCACCTGGCACGTCAAATAGGTTCTGGGGAACTAAGAAGGGAGGGTGCAGCGGAAGAGGCGGTAGCAGTGGAAAAAGGAGGAGTCAGCCAAGGAGGAGAGGGAGGATGGAGTAGGAGGAGGAAAAGAAGAGGCAGGCCTGCATGCAATCCGTGGCGGTAACACCAAATCCACACGGGTGCCACGGGTTGCATGCTTAACAGCCGTCAGAAGGTTCGCCCAGTGGGCAGTAAAACTTATGTACCTTTCCTGTGTTTGCTTAACCACGTGTCTGTGGTCAGATGTATCTTGGCACTAACACTGTGGGCCGGAGATACATTCACTTGCTGCTGAACATGGCCATATAGGTCTGGGATTCCCTTCTGGGAGACATATTTCCTTCCGGGTACCTTCCATTGCAGATTGCCAACGGCCACAAATTTTCTAAAGGCAGTCCACCAGTTTATATGGCAGTAGTTGGCGGGCTAGAAGTTCCGACAAGCCTGCGGTCAGCCGTTGGGCAAGAGGGTTATCCGGCGTCAGCAACTTTTTACATTCAAACATTTGGGCCACGGAGATGATTGTGACGACGGCACGGTGGAAGGTGGAGTGGAGGGCTCGGTGATGGGAGTCCAGGTGCCTTCTTAAGGAGGTCGTCCCTAGGTGAGTGACACTATTGTCAGCAGCTGAAATGTTAAAAAAAGCCCACACTACGGGGCCATGTGCCGAGGTCCTAGGAACGCCAGATGTGACCGTGCATGGTGGATGGCTCGCTCCAGATACATTTGCAGGCTGCTTTTTGCCTTCTGTGCCTGCTTCTTCTCCTTCTCCTCCCTATCTGCTGCTCCGTCCCTCCCTCTGAACTCCCCTCCTCTTACTCTCTTGTGGGCACCCACGTGACGTCCATCTACACGTCATCATCATTACCTCCAGGCTACAAGCACTTATGGGGTGTTTCCAGAATAAGGAGAAAATGGGTAACACATACTGGGGTGCATTTTCTCCTCTTACTCCTTGTGAAAGTGAAAAATTGGGGTCTGGTTGTATTTTTTCATTTCCCTAGCTGAGTGCCTTTAAATCCTTTTACAAGTTTGCTGAAAAGTACCCTTTCCACCCCTTAAAATGTTGCACTTTCCAAAATGGGGTTACTTCTTGGGGTTGTTAATTTCTGGGGACCTTTTCTGGGGAATTTTTAGAATGTAGCATGGATCCTAAATTCCATTTCTGCCAATTGTGACCTGCCAGCAAAATCCATATTTTACAGTTTTCCTACTGTGCGCCCATATAGCAGGCTACAAGCACATATTGGGTGTTTCCAGAATTGCGGAGAAAATAGGTAACACATACTGGGGTGCATTTTCTCCTCTTACCCCTTGTAAAAGTGAAAAATTGGGGTCTGGTTGTATTTTTTCATTTTAACAGCCGAGTGCTTTTAAATCTTTTGACAAGTGTTTCTGCCTTCTGTGAGACACCCGTTTGCTGAAAAGTACCATTTCCACCCCTTAAAATGTTCGTACAGGGGTGTCCTTTGCAAAATGGTGTAACTTTTTGGGGTTTTTAACTTTTGGGGACCTCAGGAATTTTTCGAATACAACATTGCACCTAAAATCCATGTCTGCCAATTCAGGTCTGCAAATGTCATATTTTGCAGTTTAAATCTAGAGCCCTGCTCTGGGCCCACACAGCAGGCTACAAGCACATGTGGGGTGTTGCCATATTCTGGGGAAAATGGGTAACAAAATGTGGGGTGCATTTAGTCCTGTTACCCCTTGTGAAAATGTAAAATGTGGTTGTAAAGCAACTTTTTCAGGAAATCTTTTTAATTTATAATTTTTACAGCCAAGTGTTTCCTAATTCTGTGAAACGCCTGATGGGTCAAAGTACTCACTACACATCTTGAAATATTACTTGAGGGATGTAGTTTTATAGAATGGGGTCACTTTTTGGAGGTTTCTACTGTAGGGGTACCTCAGGGTGTCTTCATATGCGACATAGCTCCCAAAAGCCAATCTTGCTAAATCTGTGCTCCAAAAGCCCTATAACGCTCCTTCCCTTTTGAACCATGCAATGCGCTCATGCATTCCTTTTTGAGCACATGTGGGGTGTTGCCATATTCAGAGGAAAATGAGTTACAAAATGTGGGGTGCATTTTGTCCTGTTACCCCTTGTGAAAATGAAAAATGTAGGTGTAAAACAACAAGGGATTTTATTATTATAGATTACTATCTGTCTTAATGTAGACAATTTCAAATTTCAAAAATAGTGAATTTTTCTGAATTGGCCCAGTAAATTTTGATGTTTATCCCAAATAAAGGAAAAAAATATTGACGCAAATTTATAACTTACATAAAGTACAATGTGTCACAAGAAATCGGTTAGATAACTAAAAGCATTCCAAAGTTATTACCACATAAAGTAACATAGGTCAGATTTGCAAAAATAGGCCTGGGCAGGAAGGTGAAAACAGGCCTAGGGTAGAAGGGGTTAACCATGCATTCACCCTTAGCTACATCAGTCACTCTTACATTATTTGGTATTGCTGTCATTGTGTTAAAGTGCTTAAAAGGTAGAATCAATTCGGACTCAAATAAAATTTTTGGAGCAGTTTGACAAATTGGACCCCAAAATGAATTTCAAGAAATGTGCTTATCACTAGAAATGATCATACCATCAAGTATCCATCACACCGGAAATGGAATCAGCAAGATACTTGTTGGCCATCAAAACAAATTCCACGTAAAAACGAAAATATCAGCACCTCCATAGCAAAAACAATCCTTTATTTTAAATGTCCATTATAAAACAAGGCAGCAGTGTACACCAACCAGCTTATACGTTTCAATTAATCAGATCTTAGTCATAGCAATAATTAACTATAACATGGTTATAACGGAAAATAACGGAATGCCCAGACAGAATGCAAAATGGAGGCCTTCAAAAGGCATTCCGTCCTACTAGAAGTCTATGAGAAAGCATAACGTATCCGTCTGGGTCCCGTTATGCAAGACGGAAAACAAAGTCCTGTCGACAGGACTTTGGTTTTCGTCTCGGATTACGGGACCCAGATGGATCCGTTTTGATTCCCATAGACTTCTATTTGGACAGAAAGCAAACGGAAAACCTTTTAAAGGCTTCCGTTTTGCATTCTGTGATAATACAAGTCTATAGGCAGAAGAACGGATCCGTCTTTCTGTCTTATGGATTCAGTTAATTTCCGTTATAACCATGTTATAACGGAAATCCATAACGGAATCCCTAATCCTAGTGTGAACCCACCCTAACCTATTAATATTTCCATCTACAGAGCTGTCTGGGGTGTGTTTTTTTACAGGGCGAGCTATAATTTTATTGGATTCTTTTGGAGGCATATGACTTTTTATCACTATTCATTCTTATTTTTTTTTTTGGGGGGGGGGTCAAGGAGACCAAAAAATGGCTAATTGAGCATTTTCTTTTTAATTACAGTGTTCACCTTGAATGATAAATATATTTTTATTTTAATATTTTTGACATCTTTGGACTAATGATTAGTGTTGAGCCAATCAAATTTGATCAAATCAAATTTTAGGCAAAGCCGAATTTCCTCGTGCTTCGTGGAAACAGATTGATTTTCCCTGAATGGCGGTAAAAATATTTGAAAAAATCATAATTACCTCATCCATTTGAGCGCAAATAGCCGGCCATCTTGATTGAAGATCCTGCGTGAAATCCCATGTACAGTGACGTATGATGTCACCACACTGGGCCGCATGGGATTTTGCGCTGTATGTACAATCAAGATGGCGGCGGCCGGATATCGATCAAATGAATGAGCGTAAATATGATTTTATAATTTTTTTTACACTGTAATATTGCTGTCAGATGCCACGATCAGCTATGAACACGGCATCTGAGGGGTAGAATGACAGGGAGCAAAGCAAATAGTTTTGCTACATTCGACAAAGCAGCCCAATCGAATTTTTCAATACTTCGCTCATCACTACCAATCATATTCATTTTTGTATGTAAAACATAGGGAGCAAGGGTGATTTTAATTTTTAGGGCAATCTTCACAATGCCCTGGGATGTTATAGATACCAATTGCAGCCTTGCAGTTTTGCCATGGGGGCTTCAATCAGAGGACAGAGGGAGCCTCCTTCCTCTGTTTAGCAGCCCAGATGCCTGCGGTCGCTATTGACTGAAGCATCTGAAGGGTTAAATGACCAGGATCAGAGTTATCAGCTCCAAACGTTCCCTGCGCAACACTGACATACAAGTACTTCATGATGTACTATATATAAAGGTTAAACAAATAAAGTGGATATACACATACTTGCATTCAGTGGCATGAGGGATTGTGAAGCGTCCACTGCATGAAGGGACTCAGCAGGAATGTTACCCCCATCTATAGTCAATTTTTTTAGTTTTTTTAAATACAGTGCATGTATTTAGTTTACTTTTAGGCTGGGGCTAGTCACATATTATTTATTCCATATTAACAGTCCATAGGAACATGAGCATAACTACCAGGATAGCAGGTATAGCAGCTGCTATAGGGCCCAACAGCTAAGAGTACTTTCACACTAGCGGCAGGAGGATTCCGACAGGCTGTTCACCCTGTCGGATCCGTCCTGCCGCTATTTTGCCGTGCCGCCGGACCGCCGCTCCGTCCCCATTGATTATAATAGGGACGGGGCAGAGCTCCGGCGCAGCACAGCAGTTCACGGTGAGAGGCCGCCGGACTAAAAAGTCGGACAGGCAGTACTTTTAGTCCGGCGGCCTTTCGCCGTGCACTGGCGTGCTGTGCGGGAGCTCCGCCCCCGTCCCCATTATATTCAATGGCGCATGGCGAAATAGCGGCAGGACGGATCCGACAGGGTGAACAGCCTGTCGGATCCGTCCTGCCGCTAGTGTGAAAGTAGCCTAAGGGGGCCAACATCCACTGTGATCTACAGTGCAGTTAGTGATAAACTAAAATGTATATAAGGTAAGATTGAAATTTTGATATGATCCTATTTTAAATTTTACTAGGGAGCCTCATGGTTACTTCTTCTGTTTGCATTTTCCCTTCTGTTCACTATTACTTTTTGTGATTAGGCATCAGAGTGAGGAGATGTGTCTCTCAGTGATCCAATCTGATTGGCTGGCAGGAAGCTGCTTGGTACAGCACGTTTGTATGTGACCTGAGGGAATGCAGTTTTGGCATCAGAGAACTGGCAGAGGAGCCATCTTGAGAAGATCCTCATAATGTAGGATTCAAAACAGCCGTAACGAAGGGGAAAACTCAATTAAAACAGTGGTAAGTGAAGAAACTAAAGATTGCTTTATGCATAATGCTGCTGCAGCAGTAACATATGCTAAAATTGCTTTTTTGATGAAAATATGACAGTTATCCTTTAAAGGTGTTGTCTTTATCAAGACAATCATTTTCGTATGTAATATTAGGGCATATGGACATCACAGATGGGAGTCCTACCCCCAAGACCCCTGATGTATAGCCTCTATCTTGCATGTATAGAGAATGTAAAACTTACTTAGAGCAGCTCCAACATTGGTGGATCCAACCCTCCTGTGCTTAAATGGGTTGTCCCATAAAAAATATTGTATTTTTTAAACAAGCTCCTAGATCTACAATTATTTTGTAATTGCATGTAATTAAGCATTTAGTATAGCTACTGAGTTATTTAATAAAATGTATCTGTCACGACTGTCATGGTCTGGTGGTAGTGAACTCTGACACTTTTGCCGTGCATGCTTGTTGCTGGTGGCAACGTGTTGTTAGCATGATTTTACACTTCCCCTTTAAGGCTGGTGTTCCTTCCCATTTTGGTTTGTTTAGGGTAAATGGTGTGTGCAAGGTGGAGCTGGGTGTGACCTCATGGCTCTCCTTATACTAGAGTTGTGAGCGTGAGGTGTGTTGTATGTCTGCCTTTGTATGAGTAGGAGCTTTGCTCCACTCTGTATATGTCACCTGTCTATGAGGGCCTCCTTGTGGAACATCAAGGTCTTTGACAATGTCATCCCGATGTTTCCCTGTGTCCCCTTACCCTTCCTCACCTGTTTATGATGTTTGGTGTGGGTTTATGTACAGGATGTTTGTTGTATGTCATTTGGTGATCCATGTCTGCTCTATTTGGTGTTTGTAGTCCAGCATGGTTGTTTGACATTTCCCCTGTTTGTCTGTGCCTGCGGAAGTGAGCTCCATGGTTTCCGGAGGGGTGAACCACAAGTCAGCAAACTGTAGTTGTTCCACCCAGTCGTGGTGGCAGGTAAGTGGTGGTTGTTGCAGTGCGTGTCGTTTGCGCTGGGCTCTATACCTGCAGTTATGTGTTTATGCTTGCTCTCTTCTCCTTCATTGTTGCTAGGCCTGTGGGAGACTCCGTGTCTTGGAGGAACCGGTTGTCTCTTTCTCCTGACAATATCATCAGGGCAAATTAGGGTCCTAGTTTAAGGGTATGAGCCCTCCCACCATCAGGAGTGGCTCATACAGTCAGGAGGTCAGGGATTGTATTTAGGGATACATAGGAGGTGACCTGCTCCCTTTTCCAGGCTTCCAGGCCTAGTGGCATGGTCTATATAGACATTGTGCGTTGGGGGGGTTTGCCCCACTCCCCACCGTGACAGTACCTGTATAGCGCCACCTGCTGTGTTTTTTTTTTTTCCTTATTTCTTTATCCTACTTACTGAGAAGGTTGCACATGCTCAGTTTCATCCTTCAACTGCCTCCTGAGCTGTGATAGGAAGAGAACTACCAAAAACACGCCCTGAAAATGGACACTACTCTTGAGATGCCAGCTTGATATAAATCTAGCAGAGTAATTGGAGCAATGAATGGGGAGATCTCTGGATCCATGTGAGGTACTGTGCTGGTTCTAGCATTGTTAGAACTAGATTGTCATGTACTAAATGATGTCTGATTTACATTTTTTACATTAATCATAGGATAACCCATTTAAGCATTCTTTTCAATGACTGGCATGAAACACTGCATTTCAAAGGATGGCTGTTCAATCAGGCCTTGAGTTGTTACCAGTTCTAGGAATTGGGCCCATCGCATTCAGCAGATTACTCGGGTGGCTGTTAACAGAGAAGGGATTGAATTCCTGGGACAACCCCTTCAAGCATTTGGGAATCATTTATTTAAATCACGTTTTAACTGTCTCTATTTTGTTGGGATCCTGCAAACACATCGATAGAAATGGGAACGTTTACATTTGAAAGCACACGAAGATTGCATGAATGAGTTTTGTTGTTATTGTTTCATTTCTCTCAAGTCCATCTAAATAACTCCTGTTGTAATATAAGATGTGTCAAAAATGACATAAACACATAAGTTCTCGGAGCACAATATATCCACATCAAATGCCTGGGAATTTGAAGAGCATACACCATGATATATTTCTGCAATTCTCCCTCTCATGTCCTTTAGACATTTTTCTGTTTGTTTGTTTTTCTTCTTTGATAGAAGACAAGGGATCTTCACAGAAAAAACTTCAGTCATTTTACTGCCTTTGAGAAACACCTCAGAGTATTCCTGTTGGAATGTCTTCTCTTCCTCTGAGTGGTGCAGTAATTTCTGAATCAAAGAAGACTATTCTCCTGTTCTGCTTGATTTACCATTCATAGTCTGATTTACAGTTTTAGATGATATACAAAGGTTTTCCTGTTTGCAATATAGCTGTTGTACTTTCTGATGGCGCAGTTGCTGCTTTTGTATATTGCACCCCTGAAGCTACAAAATCAATGTATTCATGTATTCTTATTCCAAACACTGACATCTAAATAAAGAAATATTCATAGAATCATCAGACAGGCCTGTCAGAATAAAAGATGAACGCTTTGCAATGGTGTAAAATACTTAATACTCTGTGGTGAATATGCCTTGCAGTGGCGTAGCTATCAGGGAAGCAGGGGAAGTAGCTGCTTCGGGGCCCAGGAGCAGTCACTGTACCTCGTTACCCCGGGCCCCTGTCAGAGCAGCTGACTTCTCCTGCACCGGGTCCAGAGTCCTGCACTTGCACCTTTGTCACTGACCTGACATCAGTGACATTGCTTCGCCTCTTCCCCTCCTCAGTTCTGATGATGGACAGTGACCAGCATCAGGATGGTCCAATGTGGACGGAGCTATCATATCCCCGCCCCCTTGCCTACCCACGATTCCTGCAGCCTGAACCTTCCATGCCCAGCATGCTGAACATCATTTGGATTGCCACAACTGCACAAGTGATATGAGTGGCAGGGGAACTACTGCGTTATATTCAGCTTTCCCAGACTGTGCACATGTGACCTGAAGTACAATAGGAAAGCTGGGTGAATTATATCATGAGATGTCATCCAGCTTCCCTGCTATCCTGCATGACACAAGTGCAGAGGCATTAGAGTATGGGGGAGAGGCACAGCAGGAAAGCTGGGTGTCTATATATGTGTATTGTATATGTGTGCATCCATGTATATGGTGACTGTGTGTATGAATGCCTCCATGTATGTAGAGAGTGTGTGTATGAGTGCATCTATGTAGATGGTGAGCGCATGTATGAGTGTGTCAATGTATGTGGCGAATGCGTGTATGAGTGCATCTATGTATATGGTGAGCACATGTATGAGTGCGTCCATGTATGTGGAGAGTGCGTTCATGTATGTGGAGAGTGTGTGTATAAATGCATCTATGGCTGCAGTATGAAAGGTACAGAGGCTAAAATACTTGTGAATATGTAGAGGAAAATCAGGCATGTCTATTACAATTGCAGCACAAGTTTTAAAGGGGTTGAGTTGAATATAAACACCGTCAGCAACTGTAAATGTTAAAAAACAATAAAGTTGTGCTGAAAATGACAGTAAATACAGTAAATAGTCACAAAATAGCCATATGAGAGGGGTTTGCACAGGAGGAGGGGGTTTGTGAAGAAGTGTGTAAGTTGTGTGTATGGGGGGGCCCTGTACAAAAATTTGCTGTGGGGCCCAGTCAGTTCTAGCTATGCATCTGATCCCTTGTATTGTCTATTTTTCATTTAAAGTCCTTCAAGAAATACAGTAAATATAACAATACTAGCAGAAGGAACCGGCTTTTGCACGGGTATATTTCATCTATTTTATTTTATGTTTCCGTGTGTCGTAAAAATATATTGACAGGTTCTCCCATTACAGTGACCTCTACAGTACACGCACCTTTAACAATGACCTCCACAGTGGCCGCCCCTTTAACAGTGACTTTCACAGTGACGGTGACTTTCACAGTGACCACCCCTTAACAGTGACTTTGACAGTGACCGCCCCTTTAACAGGGACCTTCACAGCGGCCGCCCATTTAATAACAATGACCTCCACTGTGCCCACCCCTTTAAGCAGTAAAGAAAAATAGCTTGGTTGTTATGGAAACCTGGAGTAAAACTGTGTTTATGGCAGTTGGGATTTGAAGAGAAATACTTGCAGGCTTGTATTGGTTAATGTGGGCCATTTTTGGGAATATCTCCTAGAGAGCTGAGACCTGGTCTAAAACCTTCCCGGACACCTGATGTACCTGTGTGCCAAATTTGGTGAAGGTCGGTCTAGTCGTTTGGTCGCGCATAAAGAACAGATAGACAGACAGAAACTCATTTTTATATATATGAGATAATTATGAAAATGATTATAATAAAATTCCTTTAATTCAGTATCTAAAAGTTCAGGCATTCTACTAGTTATGGCATAGAACTGCAAGATCAGATGAAATCTCACAAAACCAGAAGTACGAATAGAACTTGTGCTGGAGGTTCCTTTCCATCAAATACCACATGACAAAATGGCGCAGCATGAGGCACTATTTTGTCCATCAGGATAATGGAAACCAGACTGATCCAATTTTAATCAATGGGGTACATTGGGTGCCTGTGGATCTGTTGATGCCATTTTTTCCTGTTTTTCTGTTCCAAGAGTTTCCTAGCTGAAAAGATGGATAATATGCATTTGAGTAACGCTACAAAATATTTTGACATTATATAAATTATTACAATTAGAGATGAGAAGTTTAGAAAAAAATTGATTTGGCAACTTCTCTGAAGCTAGGCAAGAAATTTTATTTTTTCCGAATTAATTTGTCACAAATCGCTATAAATCAAGTATACCCAGGCAATTCAGTCTTAAGCCTCATGCACACGTCCGTGGAACACAGACCGTGAGATACCGGCCTGGATTTCTGCTGAGTGCAGGAGCACACGGGGTCATTGGTTGCTATGATGCTGTGCGCCCGCTGCTGTGCAGTAATACACTCGTATGATCTATATGAGTGCATTACTGTACAGCAGCGGGCGCATGGCGTCATAGCAACCAATGACGCCGTGCGCTCCTGCACTCAGCAGAAATCCAGGCCGGTATCTCACGGTCCGTGTTCCACAGACGTGTACATGAGGCTTTAGGGTATGGCCACACGAAGAGGCCATGCTGCGGGCGGGATGCAGCCATGCAACCAGTGAAGAACAGGTGAAATCCTGCGCGGCCAATTAGTCTGCAGCTGCCTTTCATTTGATAATTAGTGTGCGAATATTCTAATCGCGAATATCGCCACTTTAAGAATTCGCGAATATTTAGAATATAGTGCTATATATTCGTATTCGTGTTGAATATTCTTATTGCGAATTTATCGCGAATATATTACATTGCCGATTTTTGAAGATTTTTGACAATCAAGTAAACAATGACTGGAGATCATGAATTCTTGAATTTGCAAATTTATGGCGAATATTCGGCCAAAAATTTGCGAAATATCGCGAATTTGAATATTGCCTATGCCGCTCATCACTATTAATAATGAAGAGCGTACTGTATAGTCAGTCTTCATTGTAAATGGTGTGGCACCTTTAATGTACCTTTAAACTGGGACTGTTGCTGGTATGGGGTTTGACTGATTAGGTGGGGGGACTATATGGATATTATTGCTGTTCTTGCCTGCAATCTCCTGCAGGTTATTTGACAGTAAACACAGAATATTAATCAGCTCTGGCATACCCACTTCTCCAACCCCAGAGCTTTCCTGCCCTACAGATGGGAACCCTTTTTCTGCCATCTGCTTTTCCTCCTTTTCACATCATATTAATATTGATGAGAATATGTCATCAGGCACATCAATCTTCTCCTCTCTTTGCATCTTGCTGACTTTTCTAGGACATGGACATTTGAAGGATGATTTGGAAGAAGTAAAGCCAGCAAAAGATAAGGATGGTCATCATTAAGTACTCTCCCACTCCAATATTCTTCTATGAATCCTTTTCAGCAACACGGTCTCTAGCGCACGAGCACTTGCAACGTCTCACTCGATGCTCAGCTCACAGGAGAATGGCAGAAACTGTGTGGGATGAGGCTTTTATAGGGCTGTGACATCACAGAGAATGTCTATTGGCTGGCTGTACGGCATTATGGGTGATCTTGCGTTCCTGGGCTTGTCACCTCTACATTTAGTTTCACTTTGTAACATGTACAGCTACCATTTTAGGAAAACCTAATTCGTTACCACGAAGCACAAGAAAATTCGGATGAGTTGCTAATCAGAGTTTTCCTAAGCTTCGGACCAAATTCTGCTTTGAATACTTTGCTTTGCTCAACACTAATTACAATAATAATATTTTTATTATCTAGACTTGTACTTTTAGTTTGTAAGAAGATATTTTGGAACAGTCATGAACAATTTCAATTTTCACTTTCTGGCCAGCATCAGAGACTACAACCTCATACCACCCCCTCCCCCCCCTCCTCCCAAGAGAGAACTATACTGGATATACACCCTAGATGTGCTTTTTAGCTGGATTTAACTAGAATTGCAGTGTTTCAAACTTACATTGTATATGTATAGGTTCCTTATCCCATAATCCTGTTGTTGATGTCTAAGGGATTGTGAGGTTTATGCTCTATTCATGATTTTACATCTGTAACTTAGTAGAAAAAATAGCATAACACTTTGATTATGATTTGGTCTATTAGATATCTTAGCTACTCTATGTAATATACCATATTTTATATTGTAACATATTTTTCAAATGCAATGACATCTTTCATGGAATTAATTGTTAAACTGACTTAATTTTTGTTCTCCTTTTTTTCTCCTTATTTCCCTCACCAACATGCTTTTAATGTTTAAGATATTTTATATTATAAAGGTGTTTCATAAAAGTTATGTTGTGCTTTTTATATTTTTATAGTTGTAGAGAGTGATGAGGAGAAAGATCATTTATTAAAGGTATTATGTCTGGTCATTTTAATGAATATATCTGCAGTATGCCAGACCAACAAGGGAATTACATGTGAGGTCACGGTGTAAGCGCTAGGTGGGCCGATGTAAATACAGTTCTGGTTTACGTCGTAAGTGAAGAGGAGAACCGCACAAGATTGTGCCTATGGCAAGGTCCCTTGTAGTCGTGACGCCAGTACCTTTTGTGGTGGTACAACCATTTACTGTAGTGTTACTTGAGGAACTGAAGACTGAGTCAAGGATGGTGCAATCCTAATTATAACTTTTACTGCACATTGCTCCTAGTAACAATTCCATCCAATTTATAAAATAGTCTTTGGTACATCCCAGTATAAAATACAGTCTCATGCATACAGGGGTAGGGCGATGTAAGTCCTCAGAAGAAACAGGCTTTTATATATATATATATATATATATATATATATATATATATATATATATATAAAAGAAAGCTACTGCTTCAGACTAGGCTTTGAAGAAATAAAAGTCTTTGGCTGGTAAAAATTCTCGCCTGATTCTAACCTGACTTGAAGGTCGTTTGCAGAGTAATTGAACCTCTATTTTCCAGTGCTTTCTGACAGATGCAATAGTCCAGCAAAAAAAGGAAAACTCCTAAAATCATTAGCTTTATTTCATCTGTTTAAAAAACGGGAATATACAGTCCTGATAATTGATCTATTGGCCAATATATGATACAGTTAGGACCAGACATACACAAAACATTAGGGGACCTATCAGGATCAGAATGGGGGAGGGGACCTAGCTGTCCCTTCACTTGCCCTATCTGAGCCCTCAGCCCAGGGACGACCCTGGATGGTAGGGAATCCCTGTCCTCATACCTAGGCTAAGTTAACCCTGGTTGTCCCTATTAGGAATATACAACAATTCACAAACCCAGTGTTAGTATTAGTATTTACTAGTGTCCCCACAAAAAAAAAAAAATTATGGCTAAAGAACCCTAGTATAGCAACCTTTTATGGACTGCCCAAAGTCCATAATGGGACGTCTCCGTTAAAAGGGCGCCCAATTTATCAGAGGTGGGCTCCCTTATTCAGAACTGTGGTGTATATCTCGATAGAGTCCTCCAACAATTTGTGATGTCGTTACTATCTTACACGAGAGACACCATGGACCTACTTAATAAAATAGAGACCATCAGCATAGATCCCCACTGCCTCCTAGCTTTGTATTGATGTAGAGTCATTATGTAGTTCGATCCCTCATGAAAAAGGACTCACGGCAATTGTATATTATCTTAAGTCTAGAGGGATACACTGTGGAGAACATAATATTTTTATTCTTGAGCTGTTGAAGTTTACTTTGACCCACAATTTTTTTCTTTTCAACGCACGATTCTACCACCAGCTCAGGTGGACAGCTATGGGGAGCCCTTGTGCTTCCGCTTATGCTAATCTCTTCCTGGGCTGGTGGGAGGATACGATCGTGTTTCCAGCCACCCTGTCTGGTGGCAAGAAAAAATACAGTTCTGGACACGCTACATAGATGACGTGTTTATCGTCTGGAAAGGAGGGAGAGAAGAGTTTATTGAGCTCGTCCAGGAACTTAATGACAACACAATAGGCATGAAATTCACCTTTGAGTTACAACAGGAGGCCATAACTTTCTTGGATGTGAGGATATATAAATATGGTGACAGGCTTAAGTCAACTATTTTCCGTAAGGAAACAGCCACCAACTCTATTCTTCATTGGAATAGTCACCACCCCACACCTTAGAAAAGGGGCATTCCTAAAGGACAATACCTCTGGGTACGGAGGAATTGTTCAGAGAATGAAGCATTCAATTGGGAGGCCAACAAATTAAGGAAAAGGTTCCGTGATGGGGGTTACCCTAAACCGATTCTTGCAGATGCCTTTAAACATGCACAGTAACAAACCAGTGATAACTTACTAGTCCCACGACGGAGGGACAGTAATGGCCAATCCCCAATTAGGCTGATTTATATGTTCGATGCAGCAAATTTGCAGGTAAGGGATATCCTTACGAGATATTGGCCAATTTTGTCCATGGATTCAGACCTCTCTGAAGTTGTAACAGACCATTCTAGCATAACATATCGCAAAGGCAGAAGCTTAAGAGATAGGTTAGTCCGAAGTAATTATGCACCACCCAAGATAGCAGCCACATGGTTAGATCGTAAGCCCAATGGTATGTTCAGATGTGGGTCGTGCAAAGCCTGTGAGTTTATCTCCACCTCCAAGACTAATTCTGAGCTCAGCGACAGGGCAGGTCATAGTGATAAGGGACTTTATCAATTGTAGAAGTAAGGGAGCAATATATCTTTTCCAATGGCCGAGCCTGATGGATTACATCGGGAAAACTATTAGAGAGTTACTCGGATGGCATCCCATGTATTGGAAGTCCACAATGGAGATCATAGATGCCTCAAGTTTTCTGTGCTTGAGGTAGTACCTCCATCCCCGAGAGGGGGGGGGACTGGGATCGAACAATTTTGCAAAAAGAGTGCGAATGGATATATCATTTTCGGTCCTAGTCCCCTCTTGGTTTGAGCGAGAGGCTTACATTTGGCTGCTTCCTATAAGACTGAGACCATACTTGATTACTTTTGGAATCTTTAGTCTGATAGGCCATCCCTCTGTGTCCTTATACCCCTAGACCGCGTCGTGGATGTGGGAAGCATCTGAAATCAGTTTATCTTATTTTGAGGAAATTATTCTTCCTCTTTTTCTTTATTTTTGTTCTGACCAATCGCTATATATGGAGATACATGTTCTCCTTTTCTCGCCTAATTTCACCCGCTAAGGCAATGCAACGTCTGTGCAGTTTAATTTTGCCCCTTAATCAGATTAAGGATTTATTAATTACACATGTGGGTACTGTTGAATCCCTTCCAATAGGGATAGTTATAATCTTTTAATGTAATTGGTGGTCCCTATGGTCCTGTAATAACCTCCGGATATACACATGGGATTATTACATTACCATTGTTGAGCTGGTGTTCAGCTTATAATTTCCTATTTAGTTATCCCATATTAGGGAGCACTATTTCTCATCGTACAAGTATTCACATGTCCCTTTTCTTTGATAATATCCCTGTTTTCCCCTTTCTCTATCAATATCCTCTTGGGGGGATTATGGGGCATGCGTTATATCTGCAATATACAAGCACATAGTATCTGATTTCTAGCTGTACTAGCATCATGAATGCGGATCTCGGCAGTTTGCGTTCCATGGACAGGAAGTCGATGCGTGTCACGCGTCACATGATTCCATGGAGCGCTAGCCCTGCATTACGGCCGGTATCTTGGTGATGGCAGGTTTGCGTTCCACAGGCGGGATATGTATGCGTGTCACACGGTACACCTGACAAGTACCACGTGACACTACAGAGCTGTAAAGTTGCCCCCAGTAAACCTATTATATATAGGGCGGAAGAAACCTTTTTTAATGGCGGGAATTGGGCATCCTGCTTCAA